>NW_024080532.1:0-41499 GCF_014754425.2 Oryx dammah
CTATCTGATAGTAAACTTTGTTACACACTTTTAAAACTAACCCTTAAGCAAGTGGGGTTAAGGTTGCCAATCCCCAGGCACTTGGAAGTCTGTGTATAATTTGACAGCTGGTCCTGTGTCTTTGGCTTATTTTCAGATCTGCAGATCATATAATACTGTACTACATATTTATTGAAAAAAAATCCATTTTAAATGGGCAGGTACAATTCAAATTTGTGTTGTTCAAGGGTCAACTGTACATATGCGTGTATGTATAGAGGGTGACAGAGGATGAGACGGTTGGATGGTATTAAATTCAATGGACTTGAACTTGGGCAAACTCTAGGAGATAGTGTGGGACAGGAAGGGCTGGTGTGCTGCAGTCCATGGGGCTGCAGAGTCAGACACGACTTGGTGAATGAACAACAATACATATATGTGTATGTATAAACATATATGTATATACATACATATATATATAAACACATACAACATTCAAGTGGGCACCCTTGTCTTGTTCCTGACTTTAGGGGGAATGCTTTCATTTTTCACCACTGAGGATATTGTTAGCTGTGGGTTTGTCAAATATAGCTTTTATTATGTTGAGGTATGTTCCTTCTATTCCTGCTTTCTGGAGAGTTTTTATCATAATTGGATGTTGAATTTTGTCAAAGGCTTTCTCTGCATCTATTGAGATAATCATATGGCTTTTATTTTTCAATTTGTTAATGTGATGAATTACATTGATTGATTTGCAGATATTGAAGAATCTTTGCATCCCTGGGATAAAGCCCACTTGGTCATGGTGTATGATCTTTTAAATGTGTTGTTGGATTCTGATTGCTAGAATTTTGTTAAGGATTTTTGCATCTATGTTCATCAGTGACATTGGCTTGTAGTTTTCTTTTTTTGTGGCATCTTTGTCAGATTTTGCTATTAGGGTGATGGTGGCCTCATAGAATGAGTTTGGAAGTTTACCTTCCTCTGCAATTTTCTGGAAGAGTTTGAGTAGGATAGGTGTTAGCTCTTCTCTAAATTTTTGGTAGAATTCAGCTGTGAAGCCGTCTGGACCTGGGCTTTTGTTTGCTGGAAGATTTCTGATTGCAGTTTCAATTTCCATGCTTGTGATGGGTCTGTTAAGTTTTTCTATTTCTTCCTGGTTCAGTTTTGGAAAGTTGTACTTTTCTAAGAATTTGTCCATTTCTTCCACGTTGTCCATTTTATTGGCATATAATTGCTGATAGTAGTCTCTTATGATCCTTTGTATTTCTGTGTTGTCTGTTGTGATCTCTCTATTTTCATTTCTGCTTTTATTGATTAGATTTTCTCCCTTTGTTTCTTGATGAGTCTGGCTAATGGCTTGTCAATTTTATTTATCCTTTCAAAGAACCAGCTTTTGGCTTTGTTGATTTTTGCTATGGTCTCTTTTGTTTCTTTTGCATTTATTTCTGCCCTAATTTTTAAGATTTCTTTCCTTCTACTAACCCTGGGGTTCTCCATTTCTTCCTTTTCTAGTTGCTTTAGGTGTAGAGTTAGGTTATTTATTTGAGTTTTTTCTTGTTTCTTGAGGTATGCCTGTAATGCTATGAACTTTCCCCTTAGCACTGCTTTTATAGTGTCCCACAGGTTTTGGGTTGTTTTGTTTTCATTTTCATTTGTTTCTATGCATAATTTGATTTCTTTTTTTATTTCTTCTGTGATTTGTTGGTTATTCAGAAGCGTGTTGTTCAGCCTCCATATGTTGGAATTTTTAATAGTTTTTCTCCTGTAATTGAGATCTAATCTTAATGCATTATGGTCAGAAAAGATGCTTGGAATGATTTCAATTTTTTTGAATTTATCAAGGCTAGATTTATGGCCCAGGAGGTGATCTATCCTGGAGAAGGTTCCATGAGCACTTGAGAAAAAGGTGAAATTCATTGTTTTGGGGTGAAATGTCCTATAGATATCAATTAGGTCTAACTGGTCTATTGTATCATTTAAAGTTTGTGTTTCCTTGTTAATTTTCTGTTTAGTTGATCTATCCAGGTATGAGTGGGGTATTAAAGTCTCCCACTATTATTGTGTTATTATTAATTTCCCCTTTCATACTTGTTAGCACTTGTCTTACATATTGTGGTGCTCCTATGTTGGGTGCATACATATTTATAATCATTATATCTTCTTCTTGAATTGATCCTTTGATCATTATGTAGTGTCCTTCTTTGTCTCTTTTCACAGCCTTTGTTTTAAAGTCTATTTTATCTGATATGAGTATTGCTACTCCTGCTTTCTTTTGGTCTCTATTTGCATGGAATATCTTTTTGCAGCCCTTCACTTTCAGTCTGTATGTGTCCCTTGTTTTGAGGTGGGTCTCTTGTAGACAACATATATAGGGGTCTTGTTTTTGTATCCATTCAGCCAGTCGTTGTCTTTTGGTTGGGGCATTCAACCCATTTACGTTTTAGGTAATTATTGATAAATATGATTCCCTTGCCATTTACTTTATTGTTTTGGGTTCGAGTTTATACACCCTTTCTGTGTTTCCTGTCTAGAGAACATCCTTTAGCATTTGTTGGAGAGCTGGTTTGGTGGTGCTGAATTCTCTCAGCTTTTGCTTGTCTGTAAAGCTTTTGATTTCTCCTTCATAGTTGAATGAGATCCTTGCTGGGTACAGTAATCTGGGCTGTAGGTTATTTTCTTTCATCACTTTAAGTATGTCTTGCCATTCCCTCCTGGCCTGGAGAGTTTCTATTGAAAGATCAGCTGTTATCCTTATGGGAATCCCCTTGTGTGTTATTTGTTGTTTTTCCCTTGCTGCTTTTAATATTTGTTCTTTGTGTTTGATCTTTGTTAATTAGATTAATATGTGTCTTGGGGTGTTTCACCTTGGGTTTATCCTGTTTGGGACTCTCTGGGTTTCTTGGACTTGGGTGATTACTTCCTTCCCCAATTTAGGGAAGTTTTCAACTATTATCTCAAGTATTTTCTCATGGTCTTTCTTTTTGTCTTCTTCTTCTGGGACTCCTATAATTCGAATGTTGAAGCGTTTTATGTTGTCCTGTATATTGAAGCTCAGGGGTGTGTTCCTGTGTTGCTGGAGAATTTGTGTGGTATGTCTTGCTCTGGAACTTACTGGCCCTTGAGTGGTGCTTGGTTTCAGTGTAGGTATGGAGGCGTTTGATGAGCTCCTATTGATTAATGTTCCCTGGAGTCAGGAGTTCTCTGATGTTCTCAGGATTTGGACTTAAGCCTCCTGCTTCTGGTTTTCAGTTTTATTTTTACAGTAGCCTCAAGACTTCTCCATCTGTACAACACCGATGATAAAACATCACCACAAACCCCGATTCTCTGAAGCAGGAACAGGCACAAAGTGTCCAAGAAGCTGGCATAAATACCATGATAAGAGGCCCGGCAGACCTGCAGAAGTCTCCGTGAATGGAATTGTTTCCTTAATTTCTTTTTCTACTTTCTCATTATTAGTGTATAGGAATGCAAGGGATTTCTGTGTGTTGATTTTATATCCTGCAACTTTACTATATTCATTGATTAGCTCTAGTAACTCTCTGGTAGAGTCTTTAGGGTTTTCTATGTAGGATCATGTCATCTGCAAACACTGAGAGTTTTACTTCTTGTTTTCTAATTTGGATTCCTTTTATTTCTTTTTCTGCTCTGATTGCTGTGGCCAAAACTTCCAGAACTATGTTGAGTAGTAGTGGTGAAAGTGGGCACCCATTGACATGGATGGATTCATGTCAATGTATGGCAAAACCAATACACTATTGTAAGTAAAAATAAATAAATAAACATATACAACATTCAAGACTGTCTGTGGCATTAGTAAAAGACACATAGATCAATGGTAAAGAATAAAGAACCCAGAAATAGACTCACACAGATTGTCCAATTGATTTTGACAAAATATAAGAACAATTCAATGGAGTAAAAACAGCCTTTCAACAATAAAATTGTGTCAGAGCAAGTAGATATTCATAAGTAAAAAGCAAAAACAAACCAAAAAAACAGAACCTCAACCTAAGTCTCATCCTCATATAAAACTTAAAAATAGACCACAGACTTAAATGTAAAATATAAAACTATAAAACTGAGGAAACAAAAACATAGGAGAATGTCTTTGGAATCTAAAGATAGGCAAGGAGTTCATACATTTGATATGAAGGGCATGGTCCATACCAAAACAAAATATCTTGAATTTCCATAAAAATGAAAAATTTATACTCTGCAAAAGACTCTATTGCAATGATGAAAAAACCAGGTACAGATAGGATGAAAATATCTGCAAACTACATATGGAAGGTAGGACTAGTATCTAAAATATATGAAGAACTCAGAAAACTCAACAGTAAAAAAATTAAATAATACAATTAGAACATGGGCAAAGGACATGAAGAAACATTTCATAAGAGATATATAGATGGTAAATAAATGAAAAAATGTCTAACATATTAGTCATTCAAGAACTGAAAATTAAAATCACAATGACAGATTATATCAGAGAAAATAGTGACAACACCAAGCACTGACAAGGGTGCAGAAGAGCTAGACTAATGCATTCCAGATGGAAATGTAAAATGGTACAAACACGTTGAAAAAAATAACACATAGTGACCAGACAACCTAGCAACTGCATGTCCGGAGATTTATTCTGGAGAAATGAACACTCTGTTCACACAAAAACTTACACACAAATGTTCATAGCAGCTTTAGGCTCAAATCTGGACACAACCCAAATGCCTTTCAAAAGGTGAACAGTTAAGCAAACTGTGGTTTATTTACAGTGGAATACTACTCAGCAATACAAAGGAACAAACTACTGATACACACAACATCTTAGATGAATCTCCACAGACTTAAGACTAGTGGGGAAAAAAAAATCCCCAAAGGTTACATATTATATAACTCCATTTATGTAACATTCTTTTAATGACAAATTACAGAAATTATAATACTTTGCTAGAAGCAAAGGGTGCTAAGCCAGAAGAAAGTGGATATGTATATAAAAAGGCAACCTGAGAGATTCTAGTAGTGATGAAAATGTTCTATATATTGAATGTATCAGTGTCAATATCCTGGTTATGATGCTGTATTATAGTTTTCCAAGATATTATCACTGGGTCAAACTTGGCAAAGTATACATGGGGGATCTCCATATTATTTCTTAAACTACAGGTGAATCTATAATTACCTCCAAACTTTACAGTTTAATTAAAATAAAACAAGATTAAAATTTTAGGAAAAAAAAAATCTGCGGTGTTCCAGAACATTTCCTAGTTGTGAAGACTTTTATTACTAAACAAGAAGAAAAGTGTTGGTTAATAAGGCATATCATTCAAAATTTTCAGCTCCATACAGTGGCAGTATTGTAGCTACCAAAGGTTTATCTGAAGCACAATTATTGATAATTGAAAAGAATTTTAGGGTAATGTAACAGTAATGGCACCCCACTCCAGTACTCTTGCCTGGAAACTCCCATGGACAGAAGAGCCTGGTAGGCTGCAGTCCATGGGGTCGCGAACAGTCAGATATGACTGAGCGACTTCACTTTCACTTTTCACTTTCATGCATTGGAGAAGGAACTGGCAACCCACTCCAGTGTTCTTGCCTGGAGAATCCCAGGGACGGGGGAGCCTGGTGGTCTACTGTCCATGGGGTCGCACAGAGTCGGACACGACTGAAGCGACTTAGCAGCAGCAGCAGCAACAGTAAAGTAAAGACCCTGATGCTGGGAAAGATTGAGGGCAGGAGGAGAAGGGGACGACAGAGGATGAGATGGTTGGATGGCATCACCGACACAATGGACATGGGTTTGGGTGGACTCCGGGAGTTGGTGATGGACAGGGAGGCCTAGCATGCTGCGGTTCATGGGGTCGCAAAGAGTCGGACACGATGGACTGACTGAACTGAACAGTAAAACAAACTAAAGAAACAGAATACATTTAAAAATAAGCATAAAAATAATTAGTAAGTAACTGTAGGAACTCTTGAATTAAATCTTTTAGATCTAAGGGAAAAAGTTATAGTAAAGTTGACAAATTTCATTAGGAAACATTACTAAAAATACAAAGTTAAAGCTTAGAAATGAGAAAATGGATTTTTAAGAAAACAGAGAATCAAAATAGGTAATACATAAAATCACATTTCAATAAAAATTTGAAAAAGGTGATACACAAAATTCTCTGGAAAACATAAGCAAAATGAACACATGAAACAAAAATTCTAAATGGATTTTTCAGCTATAAGTTCAGTTCAGTGGCACAGTCGTGTCTGACTCTTTGCAACCCCATGAATTGCAGCAGGCCAGGCCTCCCTGTCCATTACCAACTCCCGGAGTCCACCCAAACCCATGTCCATTGAGTTGGTGATGCTATCCAGCCATCTCATCCTCTGTCGTCCCCTTCTCCTCCTGCCCTCAATCTTTCCCAGCATCAGGGTCTTTTCAAATGAGTCAGCTCATTGCACCAGATGGCCAAAGTATTGGAGTTTCAGCTTCAACATCAGTCCTTCCAATGAACACCCAGGACAAGTGGTGCACAGTAAAAGATTAACCTTGCCCTAAAAATAGTCTTGGGCTTTTGCCCCAACTCCTAGATGGTAACCTCCCAACTTCTGGCATATCCTGTCTGATAAGAGTGTCTTTGTTTACTTGGGGTTCTTGGGTCATCCCACACGTTTGTTGTTGTTAT
Organism: Oryx dammah; assembly: GCF_014754425.2. Lineage (NCBI taxonomy): Eukaryota > Metazoa > Chordata > Mammalia > Artiodactyla > Bovidae > Oryx > Oryx dammah. Next base: position 6,663 of record NW_024080532.1, read on the forward strand.
TGTTTAGTCGATCAGTCATGTCACACTCTTTGTGACCCCATGGACTGTAGCCCGCCCGGGTTCTCTGTCCATGAGCTTTCCCAGGCAAGAATACTGGAGCAGGTTGCCATTTCCTTCTCCAAAGGATCTTCCTGACCCAAGGATTGAACCTGCATCTCTTATGTCTCCTGCTTTGGCCAGTGAATTCTTTACCATTCGCACCACCTGGGAAGCCTTGGTGCCACACAGTCTGTGCTAATAATATGATTTATGGTTGGTGGAGGGTGCTTTGGGCCATGTGACAGCAGCTAAGGAGCTCTGGAGGAACTACAGACTAAGATCAGTCACACAGGTGGTCAACCATATCTACGTGACCAAGGCCAAATGAAAACTGGCCCAAGGCTTGGGTGAGCTTCTTTGGTTGCAATATTCCATTTATACTGCCATGTATCTTTACTGGGAGAAGTGAGCATTGTCCACATGACTCTAACTGAAAAGGGCAACTGGAAGCTCTGTAGTTGTGTCTTCCTGTACCCTGCCCCACATGTCTCTTCCTTTGGTTGATTTTAACTTATTGCTTTTCATTGTAATAAACTGTACCTGTGAGTGAGTATACCCGCTTTGCTGAGTGCTATGAATCCTTCTAGTGAATTACTAAATCTGAGGGTAGTCTTGGGAGCCCTCAGAACATGCAGTTAGTGTCAGAAGCAAAGACTGTCTTAGGGACTTGCTGAACTTTTCAGAAAAAAAAAAAAAAAAAGAGCTTAACAGAAAATTACTATAAAACCAGATGACTTCAGTGTAAATTATTTAAAATTTCCAAGCAATGAATAATCGCCTTGTTGGAGAAATTATACACAAATATTTTTAAATGCCAAATGAAACAATTAATCTTATAAAATTAACATTAAAATGATATAAAATACTAATTGTTTAAAACAGCAAGCCATTCGCAACATGCTAAGAAAAAAAGCCAGTCACAAAGGCCTACATATTATATAATTCCATTTATATGAAAGGTCCAGAACAGGCAAATATGAAAAGGTAGATATTAAATTAGTGGTTGGTGGGTGTGAAAGGAGATGGTACAGTAGAAAAACATCTCTTCTCACAGGCACACCAAAATTACTATTTACAGAGTAACTATTGATGAGAAAGACTGAAATCTACCAGAAAAATTTTTTAACAACTAAAGATATAAAGAAGGAACCACAAGATAGGCAGGAGGGATGGAGTCACCCATGCTCCCAAGTGGGCAACCCCAAAATAGGAGAATAATTACATCTGAAGAGGTTCTACCAAAGGAGTAAGGGGTCTGAGCTCCACACTGGGCTCCCCAGCCAAGGGGTCCTGCACCAGGAACACAAGTCCCATTGGGGGCAGGAGGAGAAGGGGACGACCCAGGATGAGATGGCTGGATGGCATCACGGGCTCAATGGACGTGAGTCTGAGTGAACTCCGGGAGATGGTGATGGACAAGGAGGCCTGGCGTGCTGCAGTTCATGGGGTCGCAAAGAGTCGGACATGACTGAGCGACTGAACTGAACTGAGGCTTACTTCCCACCTAGAAAGCTGTGGGAAATAGACTCCACTCTTAAAGGGCACACAATAATATCTCACCTACTCCAAGACCCAGGGCAGAAGAAGTAATTTGAAAGGAACCTAGTTCACAAACACCCTACCCACTGATGTTGGAGAGTGTCATGAAACTCTTAAATATTCCTGTATTTTTAGCCACTAATTTCATTTCAAGAATGTAAATAAAGAAATAAGCATGGTTTAGACAAATGTACATGAACAAAACTAATCATCACAGTGTGGTAATTTAAAAAAATCATTTTGAGATATATAAATATGACATAATATTAGTAGTCATCAAAAACTAATGCTTTTGAAGACTGTTAAATAACAAAAAGTAGGATTAAAGATAAAAAGCTTAAGGAATAAAGCAGAATCCAAGATTCCATGCAGAACATTATTTCAACTGCATTATACATACACACACACACATCCCACTCAAGCATTTATGTTGGAAATACACTAAAATGTTAACCTTGATTTTTTCAGAGAGTAGGATTGATAATTTTCTTTTATACCACAAAATTTAATCTCCATGACAGCAAAAATACATCTGTTTTGTTCATTGCAATCTTTTGAGAATGTCTCATACATAATAGGTGCTAAAGACATGTATCTTGAATGAATGGATATTTTTATTTTTTCCTTTTTCTAAAATAAGTATTTATTGCTTTATAATAGGAAAAATTTGATAATTATTTAAATGTGTGTGTGTATATGTATATGTATATATATATATAAAATCTATACTTGAATAAATTATATACAACTTTGTAAACAGGCTAATTTCTATATATGGAAATTTACATACCATGTAATTTTAATCACAAGAATTTGCTCCAAACCTAAGTTCATGCACCTAACATCAATTTTTTATTATTTATTTCCTTTTATTAGTTATATACCCAACAAAGAATATTTTTTAATGTATGCATTTCCAGAATCTTTTTGACTCTACAATTTCCCCCTACTCTCAATTTCCATACCAAAAACTGTAGTCAGATAACATAATTCAGGTCATTCATTAATAAATGTTTTCACAAAGGTCAGACTTCTTCCTTAATGAAATAAAAGTTAAAAGTATGTTTGAAATGAAGTTCTAAGTGATTATCAGGGATTCATGAAAATTAGGAAATTCTTTATCAAAATTTCATTCAGCAATACCTGTGGAACTTTGTGATCCAGGAAAGGCACTGGATCCTAGGAACAAGTGATAGACTCTTAGATTGTAATGGTGGAAGCCAGTTCAAACTAGTTTAAGAAAAAGGAAATTTAATGATTTACTGAACCAGGAAGTCATGGATACACATGGCATCTGGCACAGTGAAACCAGTGGGCTCAAACAACACTACCAGAGATTTCTTTTTTCATTTCACAATTCTAACATTACAGTTACATTCCGCATGCAGACGATCATTACGTGGTAGACAACTACACCTTTCCTTAACACCCCTAGCTTAACATTTCTAGAAAGAGAACTTCCCTACCTGCCCATATACTATTTTTATGCGATATTCTGCTTGACTCTTACCAAAAACTGGTCAAAGTCAAGGTTAAGGGCATAGTCCTCCAGACTGCCAAGTATGCCCAATACTTCTGATACCAAGTGAAAAATCAGAGGGAACAGATACCAAACACAAGTTCAGGAATCCCAAAAGGACACCTGCACTTTAGACCAGCTAGCTACAAATTCAGGCTAGTTCTCATGACCACCCACAAGTTCAATGGTTCACTAGAACATCTCGTGGCACTCAGGAAAACATTAGACGTCGTCATAGTTTTATTAAGGGCTTCCCTGGTGGCTCAGACGGTCTGCAGGAGACCTAGGTTTGATCCCTGGATTGGAAAGATCCCCTGGAGAACAACCCACTCCAGTATTCCTGCCCCAAATCCCATGGACAGAGGAGCTTGGTGGGCTACAGTCCATAGGGTCACAAAGAGTCGGACACAACTGAGCAACTTCACACAGCACAGAGCATAGTTTTATTATAGCAAAAAGATACAAATTAGAGTCAACCAAAGGAAAACATGCACAGGGCAGTCTAGAAGGGTTCCAGATGCAAAGCTTTCAGCATCCTCAGGTATATATTACTCTTCCAGCACTTATATGTGACAATACTCAAAGAGTACTCCCAGCTAAGGAAGCTCACTCAAGCTTCCACGTCCATAGTTTTTTATGAGGGCTTAATATGTAGGCATGATTGACTGAATAATTACCTATATGGTTTAGTTCAATCTCTAGCTAGATTTTTTGGAAATCAGTCTGACATCACATGGTCTAAGGAGCCCATCATGACTAATAAAGACACCCTTGGCATGAAATTACATGGGTTTAGAGGTTGCCTCCTAGAAATGAGAGATGAAGATCAGATATGTCTTTGAGCTGAGGCCAAATTTTTTATTACACAGATCTACTTGCCCATCCCTAAAAAGAACTGATCACTAATGCTTTAGTGAATGAAATAGTCTGATAGCCCAAACTAGATCTGTTTATATCCTAGGAGCAGGAATGAAACATGCTGGAGAGAAAGTTTCCAGAAGGAACTATAAGCATAAAGCAAGAATAATACATATGTTGAATAGACTTAGCCACAGATGCCCACTAAAACTAGTCACAAATATTACTTCATTATCTAAAAAATTCAAACTTTAAAAACTAATAGGTGTCATATGAAGAAGTGATTCTAAAAACCCTATGATTATAAATGAATCAAATAGAAATCTAAGTAAAACATTAAAAATGAATATAAGAAAGCTATTTGAAGAAAATGGTTTCAATAAATATTTGTAGTAAAAACTTTAAAGTCATAATGCATTTTTCTGTTCTTTTTTTCCTTTGAACTGCAATGCCTATTTTAAGTACAATAGTTTTTTGGTTTGTTGCATTTTATTTTTTTAATTGAAATATGTTAACTTACAATGCTGTCTTAGTTTCTAGTATATAGCAAGTCATTCAGTTATCCATATACATATTCTTTATGTATTCTTTTCCATTAGAGTTTATTATAAGATATTGAATATAGTTCCCTAAGCTATACAGCAGGACCTTGTTTTTTATTTATTTTATATAAAGTAGTTTGTATCTGCCAATCCCAAACTCCTAATTTATCCCTTTCTCCCTTTCCCTTTTGGTCTGGTCTTCTGTCCATAGGGTTTTCCAGGTAAGAATACTGAGTGGGTTGCCATATCCTTCTCCAGAGGATCTTCCCAACTCAGGGACTGAACCCATATTTTCTGCTTTGGCAGGCAGATTCTTTACCACTGAGCCACCAGGGAAGCCTATATCTCCACAAAAAAGAATGAAACAAAAGCCACTTGTAGCAACATGGATGGACCCAGAGATCATCATCATAAGTGACATAAGTCAAACAGAGAAAGACAAGTATCATATGATATCACTTATATGTGAAATCTAAAATATGCAACCATTTTGTTATTTGCAAAATGAGGTCATTACTACATATTACATAATGTTATTAAGATTAGAGCAAACATTTGCAAAATTTCAAGCATAGTGTCTGTCATTTAACAGATAATATCAAATTGATATTTGTTGTTGCCACTGTTGGTTCCCAAAATTTAAAAGCCACAGCTCATATGTAGTGAGATATCCAAATATGAATGTTCACAACCTGGGAAAAGCAGAACCCCATAGAATCACTTTTTAACACTTTAGAATAAGAAAGCAATGCACAAGGGAAAGACAATTGAGTTGGGAAAAAAGACCTGATTTCATGCTTCTTTCCCACCACTTTATGTCCTAAGCAACTACAGGCAAGTCACTTTACTCCTATTAGACCTAACTTTAACATCTATAAAGTAGGGACAACAGTCCCTTTTTTCACCATCTTATTGTATTCTTCATGTGATGTGCTGAGAAAGTATTATACAAAATGAATCACACTAGTAGTTATATCACTTTTTTTTTGTATATATAAAGCAAAATATCCATATGTAGTTTTTGTATATATAAAGAAATAGTATATAATTAAGAAAAAATATGTAAACTTCAATTGCTTACAGAATTATTGTATCAAAAGAGAAACGTTTTTTCTAATACTCCACAAATATGAGAAAGGCCTTACCACATCATAAAAAGCATAAAATATTTACAATATATCTACTTATAAGTCATATCAAAGGTTACAATTTATAACTAAGATATAAGAAAAGATAGATGGCTATAAACTTGTATATTTAGCAGTATTAATAGCAGAAGTAACTGGTGCCAATCCTGTCAACTGGAATATTGAATAACTAACAGAATATGACAGAATTATGAACATGATTTCTGAACACCCAAGTTCCAATTCCATGGGAACAAATTCCTCAGGCCTCATAAGATATATTTACTTTCATTATATTATGCATCATATGATCTAAACAATCACTTTTAGAGTAAAAGAGTTAGTAGAATGTCTTAAGTTATAACCAAAGAATAATAGGAAGACAAGCTTCCTTATTAATAAGAAGCACCTTCTCTTCTCCAGAAAATGTCAAAGGGCTATGCTAATATAATTTTCCACAGTGTGAGCATCATAGTACTTCAAAGAACACTGCTTCAAAGCCAGGCTCCTGGCCTGGAAATCTTCAAACCACTTTTACTCCTTCATCTCTACATTTAATCAGTTATTAAATTTCCTGGATTTTTCCTTAAAATTTCTCTTAAATTTGTTACTTCAATCCCCATTTTCTTTGCTACCACCACAGTCCATAACCTCACCTTTTGTTAAAACTCTACCTCTTCCAGTTTTTTCTCACTCGAATACAGCCTATAAAACTCTGCCTCTTTATTTCCCTAAAAATACTACTTACATCCTGCCACCTCCTTGTCCAGAAGTCTGTAATCCAGTTAATCCTTTGATTCCAAGGGAGGAACTTTTTTAACAACTACTGATGCCTAAGTTCTACCTGAAGAGCTTCTGATTTAATTCATCTGAATCAGAGCAAGTCATCAATTTTTCTTTAGAAGTTCCTGGTGTTTCTAAAATGCAGCCAGATTTGGGAACCACTGTGATGAATCTCTATTGCCTATTAAGCCAAGCTAGAACTGTAGCAGACACTTCAGGTGCTCTTCCCGAAAGGCTTTCCCATCCTTTTGACCTTTCAGTGTGTGCATTCTTTGGCTTTGGAATGATTTGCTTTGAATAGTTATCAGCACGTCTCTTCCAGTGACTGCCCTGGAGCCACTAGAGCTAGTTTGTCCCTGCTCCTTCAGAGAAAACACAAAGGGCCTAGGAGTTTACATCCCTGAGGTAAGCAGCAGTTGATGCCTAAATAATGTGAGAGTGTGACCACCTAGCACCTTTGCTTGGATTTAGACATATTCTGAGGCATAATTTACACTTCAGAACTCCCTGGCAGAATCAGGCTAAAACTGGGACTTTGCCTAAAAAACACATTCACTTGGCTTCTTCCCGTTTCCTTCACACACTTACTAATTTCACCTGGGAGTACTTCTCTAGAAATCACTTGCACATGAATTCTCATCATGAGATCTGTTTATGGAGAATCCAACCCAAGGCAACATCTTTGTCAAAACAGTTCATAACCTCTCACCGTTTTCTGCAAATTACCCAACATCCACCAGCAATGCTACTTTTCTCACCCACTGTGCTTATTTCACACCACTATTTAAGTTTGCTATTTCCCCTCACCCAAGATGCCTCTTCCCTGCCTCTGTGACCATCAAAACTTCCTACCTTTCAAAATTAAGCTCTAGATATTTCCCCCATCCTACACAGGGCTAAAGGCCCTACCTATGATAAGTGGACAATAAATGTAGATTGAATTGGTGCTGCCTCCTCCATCAAACTCACCCTGACAATTCCAGCACAGGTTAACATAGCTATCTTCTCTAACTTGTATATTTAATATCAAATTCACAATCAGTTGTTGATTCATTCAACCAATATTTATGTGATTACTATGTACTGTGTCCATAACAGGGAGTGAAATAGTGAGTGAGGCTATTTCTGCAAGCATGGAGTTTACAGTCAAGTTAAGGATGCAGACATTAAGCAAATAATTACACAAATAAATGTTAATCTATAACTGTGAACATCTAAGATGAGATAAGTGGTGCTGTGAGAGAATATATGAGTAGGAGATCCAACCAGTCCATCCTAAAGGAGATCAGTCCTGGGTGTTCATTGGAAGGAGTGATGATGAAGCTGAAACTCCAATACTTTGGCCACCTCGTGCAAAGAGTTGACTCATTGGAAAAGACCCTGATGCTGGGAGGAATTGGGGGCAGGAGGAGAAGGGGACGACAGAGGATGAGACGGTTGGATCGCATCACCGACTCGATGGACAAGAGTTTGGGTGAACTCCGGGAGTTGGTGATGGACAGGGAGGCCTGGCGTGCTGCAATTCATGGGGTCGCAAAGAGTCAGACATGACTGAGCGACTGAACTGAACTGAACTGAACTGAATTGAATGTCCTTATCTAGGATTTCTCCAAATAAATAATGAAGAAAGAACAAGCTAAAATTACTGTCTTGTTCTGTAGGGTTTCTTAGACTCCATTCCTCTGTAAAAATGTGTACAATTTTATGTAACTAAGTATTATCTACTAAGAGATTTTAAGAGTCCATGACCTGGAATTTTGCACAAGGTTAATCCTATAGAAAACAATGCCATGTTTATGTTTATTAACTGACTCTTACATATATCTTATCTATCAGTCATTGTTTAAAGAAATATTAGCATTTCTTGGTAACTCACATAATTTAATGTTAGACAGAGGCTTATCGCTTGACAAATATTTGTTTTCTACCCCATTTTCAGCCTATTTCTATAGAACTCAGATCCTCAAAAGCAATTTTTTTTAAAGTATATTTATTTTCTTTATTGAATAAGAGCCCATTGTGAGCAGTTGTAGGTGGAATGAAAATTACTATCTGGGTTTTGTTTGGATACCAAGAAAATAAGAGCAACAAAACAGGATTTGCATGTTAAAACCTGCTTGTGCTCTGCTAGTGCCAAACTGTCACAACATTTCTTCAGAGTTCTCTTTCTTCAGGGAGTTAGCACTTTCAACCTGGGAACTCTCTGTTGCTTCCCCATCCCCAAACCTCAGCTACCCTAAAAGTATGTTACCAGGTAAAAGCAGAAAATAAAATGTTCATTTCACACACAAAAGATGAAAGCTTATTACTTAGTCAACTATACTGATCAATTTAAAAGAAAAACAGAATGAAAAATGAAAATTTCATTTCAAATGCCCCTGGAAAATATTTGTGACTATGAACACATACACTGAAAACAAATGTTATATATGTATAAACTAAACAATATGTGTTTATATACACTAGAAATAAATATGCTTTCAATATATATATTTACAAATGTATTTGTATATGTTACAGACAAATAAACATATATAAAGGCCATGATTTTTAACTGACATTAATAAATACCCCAACATAAAATAATAAAATAAGATTATGCCAGACTCCAATATATTTCTAAGGTATTGTTAAAAATGCAATAATGTCAACAACTTGTACTTGAATCACAGGTCCAAAAGATCTGAAATAATGGTGAAAAAACATGAAAAATACAGAAACCACAGAAAATATTAAAACAATACAAAAATTAAGCTGTTTAATCAAAGGACAAAAAAGCTTCAAATTTATTGTACTCAATATCTAGCAAAGAAAGCTGAGTGCTGAAAAATTGAAGCTTATGAATTATGGTGCTGGAGAAGACTCTTAGGAGTCCCTTGGACTGCAGGGGATCAAATCAGTCAATCCTAAAGGAAATCAACCATGAATATTCATTGGAAGGACTATTGCTGAAGCTGAAGCTGAAGCTCCAATACTTTGACCACCTGATGTGAAGAGCCAACTCATTAGAAAAGACCCTGATGCTGGGGAAGATTGAAGGCAAAAGGAGAGGAGGGTGGCAGAGGATGAGATGGTTAGAGAGCATCACGAACTCAATGGACATGAATTACACAAACCCCAGGAGACAGTGGAGGACAGAGAAGCCTGGCATTCTGTAGTCCACAAGGTCACAAAGAGTCAGACACAACTTAGTGACTGAACAACCACAAAGGCAACCTATCAAATATTGAAATAAAAACATATCATTCCGTACTTTGAAAGACAGGTTACTACTGGGATACTCTGAAGAGATGACACCGTATGCACACATCAATGTTTTAACAGAACTGCCACTCTTAAATGGTCAAGAGACCAAACATCAAATTCTTTAAATTTATTTTCTTTTCCCATAGGTTGACAACACTTATGCCCCTGTGTTCCTCCTTAGCACTTTCATAATAAATATGCAGATAAAGAAAGAGGAAGTTAGATGTAAATAACGTTGGTGCTAAATAACAATTCAGGTATAAAGTTTGATATAGTAATTGAAATCCAAAGATCATTCTCAAAGCAAGATTGGACTTAAGGTTTCAAAGTAATCATTTTGCTTTCTTGTTAGTATATGCAATCAATGTATTCTATGTAGTTATACACTAGAAAGGGCTTCCCAGGTGGCTCTAGTGGTAAAGAATGTCCTTGCCAGTGCAGGAGGCCTAAGAGACATGAGTTCAATCCCTGGATCAGGAAGATCCTCTGGAGGAGGGCATGGCAACCCACTCCATGGACAGAGGAGCTTGGTGGGCTACCGCCCACGGGTTTGCAAAGAGTTGGACTGAAGCAATTAGCAGAGCACAGCACAGCACAGCACACACGTTAGAAACCAAGTCTCAAAGATGACTTTAGGAAGGTAGCGTCAGGTACAAAATTGCTTTCCCATACAAGGAATAATGACAAGGAATGAAAAGAATAAGGCAATCTAATTTGCCATCTATTTCTTCTACTTTCTAGGGCTCTGAAACCAAGATTGGTATTCCCTAACATTTTGTCCTCGCAGGAATGTTGTACTCCCATAGACACTGTCAACAATTCTTTAAGCTAACTATACACTTTCTTCTGCTGCTTCAATGCAAGTAAAGAAAAGCTTATTTTATTGTCAATAAGGAAAGTTTTGATTTAGTTCCCATTTTAAAAGTAAATTTATTCTTAAATGTCAACATTTTAATTATTAATGGCAAATTATCTGCTCCCCACTTCATGAGTAATGAAGAATGATCAATTTGTTGGTATCTCAAAGTAGGTAGTGCCTAAATATAGATAATTAACACTAACTTGCCTATTCTAATCAAAGAACTAAAGAACTGTGAAAAATCTAATGTGGCATTCTAAACTGAAAAAAGAAATACAGTCATTTAGTCCAATATTTTGCAACTCCTCTGTCAGGAAATCTCATATGCAGTGAAAGACTACCATAATTTTTCTTTCCATCCCTGCTAAGACTTTTAGCCAGAATGAGGGAAATGAAAGTGAGAGTAACTATAGTAGAAAGGAGACAGGCTGATTAACATGATAGAGGAGGTTTCACATATGTATTATACATATAATATGATTGTGGATGAGTGCTATGGAAGAAACAACGCCTAGAGGCCAGGAAAATGGCAGCCCCATTGTGCTCCAAGAAGGTTCACTGGGCTGGAAAAATAGTGTTAGTCACTCAGTTGTAGTGTGACCCCATGAACTGTAGCCTGCCAGGCTCCTCTGTCCATGCAATTTTCCAGGCAAGAATACTGGAGTGGGTAGCCATTCCCTTCTCCAGGGGATCTTCCCAACCCAGGGATTGTACCCAGGTCTCCTGCATTGCAGGCAGAGTCTTTATTGTCTGAGTCACTGACCAAGAAAGACTCACTAAAAGCAATGGGATAGGACTTAAATGTTTTTACTTCACTTCACAGGCAGCCAAGCACTGCATTTTTCAATTTGGATTCATACTTGGGTTGCTTTCACTATGTAAATAAAACAACCAGACTTTTTCAATAACAATTGATTTTTAATTGGCATGTTAAATCCCTCCCCCTAGTGCCAGTCCCCACCTCTCCACTACCACTAACCTTAAGCCAAGGCACTCCTCCAATGACCTTGATTAAGCCTTTTGTAGAATATGAATTTGGAGTTTTTTAAAGGAGAAAGGGGTTGAACGCCAGGTGGGATTTAGCCAAAGCTGTCACAGCTCTGGTTGTTACCCCTCGTAATCCATCTTGCTGAATCAAAAAGCAAACTGTGAACAAACAGCTTAGGCAGTTTGTTTGAAGATACACTCCTGTCTTTCTAGGAGGGATTAAGTCATGGCTACAGTTTGTTCGGTAAATGATTATCCACATGAAAATTATTAAATTCATGTGCCATCTCTTTGAGCTGAATGTTTTATAACTTTTCACCTCTGGATCATAGTGACAATGATGCTGTAATTTTTCTACTAAAACACTCTCTCCACAGTCTTTCAAAACATTGTCCTTTTCTTTGCAATTTCCGTAAGAATACAGAGATCGACTTTCAAACTTTTAAATAATAAGGATTCAAGCTCTGCCTTTAAAAGGAATCACAGCAATACCAGATGTAGAGAGAAGATTATTTTCAGCATTTATTCCAACACTGGGTTCTATAAAAGCCACATTCATACCCTGCTGCAACAGGGGAGACAGATTAGGTGCCTGAGAGCTTGAGCAAGAAAGAAAGAATAAAGGTAACCCTGTGATACATCCAAAGTAAAGTGTTTTCCCATAGAGTGCAGAATGGAATGGTGTTAAATTTTCATTGTGGTAAATGGATCTAAATCTTGGAATAGAATGTAATCTCTTTAAATAGCGAAGCAATAAGCCTCTTTTATATCATAAAATATTTCAACTTTGCTTGCAATATTTTGCAATCGAGGTATTTTGGTATGGTAACTTTTGAATCAAGGTGAAGAGCAAGAGAGGTTGGTGGAGGGGGTTTCTATTCAACAAACACTAAATGGTTGCTATGTTTCAGGAACCATGGCAGGTCTTAGATAAACAAGCTTAATAAAACACAGGCCCACACTATGGAGAACAGTGTGGCGATTCCTTAAAAAACTGGAAATAGAACTGCCATACGACCCAGCAATCCCACTGCTGGGCATTCACACTGAGGAAACCAGAATTGAAAGAGACACGTGTGCCCCAGTGTTCATTGCAGCACTGTTTACAATAGCCAGGACATGGAAGCAACCTAGATGTCCATCAGCAGACAAATGGATAAGAAAGCTGTGGTACATATACACAATGGGATATTACTCAGCCGTTAAAAAGAACACATTTGAATCAGTTCTAATGAGGTGGATGAAACTGGAGCTGATTATACAGAGTGAAGTAGGCCAGAAAGAAAAACACCAATACAGTATACTAACGCATATATATGGAATTTAGAAAGATGGTAATGATGGCCCTACATGCAAGACAGCAAAAGAGACACAGATGTAAAGAACAGTCTTTTGGACTCTGTGGGAGAATGGAGGGTGGGATGATTTGAGAGGGTAGCATTGAAACGTGTATATTATCACATGTGAAGCAGATTGCCAGTCCAGGTTTGATGCATGAGACAGGGTGCTCAGGGCTAGTTTACTGGGACAGGGAGGAAAGTGGGAGGGGGGTTCTAGATAGGGAATATATCTGTGCCCATGGCTGATACATGTCGATGTTTGGCAAAAACCACTACAATATTGTAAAGTAATTAGCCTCCAATTAAAATTAATTAATTAATTAATTAAGGAAAAAAAAAAAAAAAAACACTGGCCCTATCTTCTTGCACTCATAGTCTAGTAAGGGAGACAGACATATAAAGAACAGGTTACTAACCATTGTGTTAAAGAGCATAATAGAAAGGTAACTTGTGTTGACTGAGCAGAATTCCATAGGAAGCAGACCAAAAAAAAACAACTTCATTCATTCATTCACCTTACACTAGGTCATTTCTAACCAATCTACAGATTCATTTTTTTCTCTTCTCCTCTGAAGAAAATGTTGGGTAAGGGAAGGTCCCATAATTTTCTTAGACAATCTTCTTTTAAGATAGCTGTAGTACCAAGAATAATCTACCTCAGTCCAGTTTATTAATCAAAACACCAACTTCATTTAAAGTAAAAACTTCTTCCCTTTGTAAATTTGTAGTAGTTTCAGGCTGGGAGACTTAAAATGGAAGAGGAGGGTATAGTCTTCTTTTTCCCTATTTCCTCCCCTGCATTTTTCTAACCCAACCAACAACTCCCATTTCTACACACAGAATCACTTCTGTTTCCAACAGGGATGTAACTAGGCAAAGAGAGAAGTATCAGGAAATGTCTTAATCTGACCGGCACTACTAGAAACTGAAGAAAGTAAATTCTTTCTCGAATATAGTAAATTTACTTATTTACTCATCCCACAAATATTAATGAAACACCAATTACATTTAAAGAACCGTTAAAAACATTGAAGACACATAATAAAAAATCAAAGTCCCTGATTACATGGATTTTATAGTCTAGTGGGGGCTCTAAGTCAACATAAATTATACTAAATATTTACAATGTAATTTATACAGGTAGATTGTATATAAAATAAAATGTTAACTATATATAAAATATGTTCAGTTCAGTCACTCAGTCGTGTCCAACTCTTTGCAACCTCAAGAACTGCAGCACGCCAGGCCCCCCTGTCCAACTCCCAGAGTTCACTCAAACTCATGTCCATCAATTGGTGAAGCCATCCAACCATCTCATCCTCTGTCGTCCCCTTCTCCTCCTTCCCCCAATCCCTCCCAGCATCAGAGTCTCCTCCAATGAGTCAACAGTTCGCATGAGGTGGCCAAAGTATTGGAGTTTCAGCTTTAGCATCAGTCCTTCCAAAGTACACCCAGGACTGATCTCCTTCAGAATGGACTGGTTGGATCTCCTTGCAGTCCAAGGGACTCTCAAGAGTCTTCTCCAACACCACAGTTCAAAAGCATCAATTCTTTGGCACTCAGCCTTCTTCACAGTCCAACTCTCATATCCATACATGACCACTGCAAAAACCATAGCCTTGACTAGACGGACCTTAGTTGGCAGAGTAATGTCTCTGCTTTTGAATATACTATCTAGGTTGGTCATAACTTTTCTTCCAAGGAGTAAGTGTCTTTTAATTTCATGGCTGCAGTCACAATCCACAGTGATTTTGGAGCCCAAAAAAACAAAGTCTGACACTGTTTCTACTGTTTCCCCATCTATTTCCCATGAAGTGATGGGACCAGATGCCATGATCTTCATTTTCTGAATGTTGAGCTTTAAGCCAACTTTTTGACTCTCCTCTTTCACTTTCATCAAGAGGCTTTTTAGTTCCTCTTCACTTTCTGCCATAAGGGTGGTGTCATCTGCATATCTGAAGTTATTGATATTTCTCCTGGCAATCTTGATTCCAGCTTGTGCTTCTTCCAGCCCAGTGTTTCTCATGATGTACTTACTCTGCATATAAGTTAAATAAGCAGGGTGACAATATACAGCCTTGATGTACTCCTTTTCCTATTTGGAACCAGTCTGTTGTTCCATGTCCAGTTCTAACTGGTGCTTCCTGACCTGCATATAGTTTTCTCAAGAGGCAGGTCAGGTGCTCTGCTATTCCCATCTCTTTCAGAATTTTCCACAGTTTATTGTGATCCACACAGTCAAAGGCTTTGGCATAGTCAATAAAGCAGAAATAAATGTTCTTCTGGAACTCTCTTGCTTTTTCCATGATCCAGCGGATGTTGGCAATTTGATCTCTGGTTCCTCTGCCTCTTCAAAAACCAGCTTGAACATCTGGAAGTTCACGGTTCATGTATTGCTAAAGCCTGGCTTGGAGAATTCTGAGCATGACTTTACTAGCGTGTGAGATGAGTGCAATTGTGCAGTAGTTTGAGCATTCTTTGGCATTGCCCTTCTTTGAGATTGGAATGAAAAGTGACCTTTTCCAGTCCTGTGGCCACTGCTGAGTTTTCCAAATTTGCTGGCATATTGAGTGCAGCATTTTCACAGCATCATCTTTCAGGATTTGAAATAGCTCAAGTGGGATTCCATCACCTCCACTAGGTTTGTTCATAGTGATGCTTTCTAAGGCCCACTTGACTTCACAATAAAATATGTTAGATGGTAACAAATGCTATGGCAAAAATTAGATAGGAAAGGGGGAGGAGGACCATGACGAGGCAGGTTTATTTTACTAAGGGAAGTCAGGAAAGCTTTTTCTGATGAGGTCATATTAATATTTGAGCAAGATGTCTAAAAAAACTGAAG
Organism: Oryx dammah; assembly: GCF_014754425.2. Taxonomy (NCBI): domain Eukaryota; kingdom Metazoa; phylum Chordata; class Mammalia; order Artiodactyla; family Bovidae; genus Oryx; species Oryx dammah. Next base: position 22,347 of record NW_024080532.1, read on the forward strand.
AATTTAAGCCAAGAAAATATCAGAGTAAAGAGCATTCCAGCCTGAGAGAATAATAACTGCAAAGGCTGTGAGGTAGGCAAACATTCAGCATGTTCAAAAAACAAGAAGGCCAGTAGTATGGCCAGAACAGAACACGTAAGGTGATGAAGCCAAGGAAGTAGAAAAACTTAGATCAAATGTAAGGCATGCAGAGGCCTTAGGGCTTTCTTCTGAGTTAAAAAGAGAAGCTCTTAGAAATATCAGTCTGGCTTCAAGCAGAGTAGATGGTAAGGCAAGCATGGAAGCAAAAAGACAATTCAGAGGCTATCAAAAGAATGTAGGCAAGAGATAATGGTAGCTTGAATCACTAAGACTGAGTAGTAAGAAGCAGGTAAGGGAACATTAGATTCTGGGTATACTATAAAAGATTTAATGATGGACCAATTATGGGTATGAGAACAAGAAAAAGTTAACTAACTGCAAAGTTTATGACCTCAGAAACTTAACAAAGGATGTTGCTACTTACAGAAATAGTGGTGATTATTTTATAACACACAAAAATGTCAAAACACTATGTTGTATACTAGGAACTTACATAGTGATACAGATCGAATATACTTCAAAAACAAACAAACTTAGAAAAAGAGATCAGATTTTATGGTTATCAGAGGCAGAAGTGGAAGGAGGTGGAATTGGATAAAAGTGGTCAAAAAACACAAACTTTCAATTATAAAATAAATAGTGCTAGGGATGTAAGGTACAGCATGATTAATATAATTAACACTGCTATATGTATGAAAAATTGTTAAGAAAGTAGTCCTAAAAATTCTCATCACAAGGGAGAAAATACCTTTTATTTTGTATCTATATGTGACGATGTTCACTAAGCTTATTATGGTAATGATTTCATGCTGTATGTAAATCAAATCATTATGCTATGCACCTTAAATTTATACAGTGATGTATATCATTTATATCTCAATAAAACTACAAGGAGAACAAAAACAAGGGTTTTATTTCATTAATGTTGAGTTTAAGCTTCCTATTTCACAGCTAAAATGAATCTCCAAGACTGAAGATAAGAAAAGCCCAGCCTACTCAGCATATAACACAATATTTAAAGGCATGAAAAGGGAACTGTGTGGGTGGAAAAGTGAACTCAGGCCAAAGGTCTGAGAAAGAATAGTGGATATGGCATTTAAGATACCTGTAATTATTAGAATAAATATATAACCATTAATGGATTAAATATCACCTTTAATTAAAGATTCCTTAATTTTAAAACATGTAAATATGAAAAAGTATAACATTTTATACCTGATTCTAATATCAACCATGAATGTTAGAAAATAAATTGGCAGTTGGCAGGTTAGAAAATTATCAAAAAGCTTTTCCAACTAAAGAGAAATATTTTTAAATAAATGCTTTAAATAATTTCAGAGATTTGCTCATAACTACAAGTTGGAATTAGTTGTTTTATCACCATTAAAGATATAAAGTCAGAAGTTTTTATAAAGACAATTTCATATCATATAATTCATTTCCCTCATTTGAAGTAAAACAGTATGATTATCTCCTGGAGATATCAAATTAAGATTTTGCTTCTCTTGACAATGATAACATAGTATAAATACCTACAAATGTAAAATTAGAGATTCTACTCCATTTGATACTTTCAAAGATTAAACTATCAAGTGCAGGTAAACTATCAAACAAAGCTCTACTATCCACGTTTTCATGTTGCATGATTACTGTCCTACGTACACTCCAAGTTAAGAGAGGAAGAATTAATACTGGTCTACCAAACATCGCAAGTGTTTCCTATATTAAGAATAACGAGAGACAGATTTCTCACTACTAGAGAAGAAAGTTACAGAGAGAATGGGGAGAAAGAAAACTAAAATGAATTCCACGGAGTTGGGCATTTAACTGGAATTGGAAGTACTACTGTGAACTCATAGTTTTATCTTGTCTATAGATACCAAAAAAAGATGCATATTATATGCACATTATGTATTATACATGTTATATATATATACACACACATATATGTGAGTGTCCATTTGAAAAGACATGGAAACAGTAACACCCCAACAGCAATGAACACACTTATCACACTGACAACTTACACAATGGCTTCTAAATACCATACTCCAGCAAATTAAACCAGGGCATTTTGGAAAAATGGATGATTCTAGGATTGGTTGCCAGAAAATACAAGATGCTCCTGATACATGTTGCATGATAAAGTAAGAAAATGTTCAAAGAATGATAGAGATATGTCAAAAGGATCCAGAAGCCAGTTTGAAGGGGCTCCCACTGTCTAAATGTGACAATATAAACGTCCAAATAAATATGACTACATGGAGATTCCCTGGTGGTCCAGTGGTTAGGACCCCATGTTTCCACTGCAGGAGGGCTGGGTTTGAATCCTGCTCAGGAAACTAAGATCCTACAAGCCACTCGGTGCAGATAAAAAGAAAAATAAATAAATATTGATTACCGACCATAGTTAACCAAATAAAATAGAAAACCATGAGCTCGGCCTGGGCTGGCCCGCACGCACCTGCTATTGGGCACTAAACATGCCCCCCCCCCCGGGCTGGCCATCTTGTGCTGGTGGTGGGAACTAGGAAAGGTTCCCACCTTTCCTGGACCAAATCTCTCGTGTCCATGGCTATTGGCTTTCCTGCACACCTCATCACTGACAGGACCAGATCTCTCATAGCCACTGATTGCCCCATGCACCTGTCACCACCGGGGCTCCCACAGCTGGCAGTCGTGCCGCCTTCATGCTCTGTCCTCACTGGGGCAGACCCAAGTGCTCCAGGCCAGCCTTGGAAGCAGACCCCTGTGGGTGGTCCACGTGCAGAGGTGGGGCTAAAACCACAGATGAGCCCCACAGGCCATACAACTAAGGAAGACAATCTGAAATCTCTCCTCACACCTGCTCAAACCATGAACTGACACTCCCACAACCAGCTTGGTAAAAAGTCAGCACCTACAAAACATCTGAACGGACAAGTGCTCTCACAGCCAAGGCAGACCTAGCTTTAGCTGCTGTAGCCTTTGTGGGCCCATACACATGGGGCTTGGGCTGGGCTAAAGTCTGAGCTGCCCCCATAACACCCACAACAGATCCATGATCACTACAATCCTGGGATCTACTCTGGTGACTGGTGAAAGCAACATCTGAGACACACTAGGGCCAACTGCTAGCATACCCACAGTTACAGTGGAGCCAAGAGCAGTGCCAACATCAGCGTAATCTGAGAGCTTGCACAACAGGTGAAAGGTGACACAAGAGCACACACACAGGTGAACAGCTCCAAAGGAGAAATACTCAGTAGTTTCCCTCCCAGTGGGAGTGCTCCGACCCTGCCTACCTCACACCACAGATGAGACACACAGCTAAGAAGCAGATCTGAGGGCCCTTACTCCAACAACTAGGGAGCAGACTCTGCCACTGACAGGACAGTGTCAACCACAGAGCAAAGAGAAGGCCCCGCTCAACATCCAAAGCAGAGCTCGGGTCACCACAACACTGGTCCGGCTGCCTATCACGTCTCTGACTTTAGTAGCTGTGGGCTCTGTGGGCACATACATGTCAGGGTAGGGCCAGACCAGAGTCTGAGCTGCCTACATAGCTTCCAAAGCAGGTCCAGGTGCATGATTACTATAAGTCCCCTGCTTATGTACCTTCAAGTTGCAAACTTTAGAAGATGTGATTATGTGTTCCATGTTTCCAATTACATACGTTAGTTCACATGTGTGGCATACACTGTCACATGCATGCATCCTCCACAAGTGGCTGTGTTTCTGTGTACTTTACTGTATAGTACATCACAGAGTATAGCACAGTATCTTTATTTCAAGCCCAAGATGTCTGTCTGGAAACAAGCACAAAAGCCGGGGTGATGTAGCTGGCACTGCTAAGAAGTGGCAAGCAATAATGATGGAAACAAAAGTGAAAATAATTGAGAGAGTACAGCAACCAGAGGAAGAAGTAACTGAAGACCTGAAGAGATTCACAACGCAGGAAATGGCAAGGGGATTTCCTTTGTTTGAGGAGGCACTGGTAGTTTTTAAGGCACAGAAGCCAAACCCAGAACAGTACGTGAAGGCTGCAGCAACCATTCAGAATGCAATCCAGTGCTGCGGTGTCATCTATGATGAGAAACAAAAAGTGAATACCCAGACATCACTGGATTGTTCTTTCAAGGGGGTATATATAATTGAATCCAGCAAGGAACCAGAACCTGTGGCATCAACATCAGGCATGAGTAAAATTGCAGTTTGCCCTCTGTCTCCTATTGCTGATGATCCTTCAACTATAACATCTTCCACCTTCTCTCTCTCCTCTAATCAGTAACTTTTCTTGCCTGTTCACTCAATGCCAGCCCCTGTATGCTAGCTGTTGACGTACTACCCTATTTTTCAAGGAACTTTACTATAAGATTTTAAATGTTTATTTTTGTGTTTGTTTTTTTATGTCCTATTTGTGCAAAAAGTATTATAAACCTATTACAATACAGTACTATATAACCGATTGTGTTTGATACCTAGGCTAACTCTGTTGGACTTATAAACAAATTGGACTTACAAACTCATTCTCAGAATGGAACACAGAATGAAAACCAATGGACAGATCACCCAGAAAATTAATAAGAAAACACAAGCCTTAAATGAAACATTAGACCAGAGAGACTTAACTGCTATTTATAGGACATTTCACCCAAAAGCAGCAGAATACACTTTCTTCTTTTTAAGTGCACAACAGAAAATTCTCCAGGACAGATCACATCTTGGGTCACAAATCAAGCTTTGGTAAATTTAAGAAAACTGAAATTGTATCAAGCATCCTTTCTGACCACAATGCTATATGATTAGAAATCAATTACACAAAAGAAAAACTATTTAAAAAAACACAAACATACAGAGACTAAACAATATGCTACTAATAACCAATTGATCACTGAAGAAACCAAAAATGAAATTTAAAAATACCTAGGAACAAATGACAACAAAAACACGATGACCCAAAGTGTATGGGATGCAGCAAAAACAGTTCTAAGTTCCCACCTCAAGGAACAAAAATCCTCAAATAAACAACCTAAACTTACACCTAAAACAACTAGTGGGGAAGAAACAACAACCACAACAAAAATAATTAGTAGAAGGAAAGAAATCATGATGATCAGAGCAGAAATTAATGAAATAAAAATAAACAAAACAATGGCAAAGATCAATGAAACTAAAAGCTGGTTCTTTGAAAGATAAAATTGATAAACGTTTAGCCAGACTCATGAAGGTAAAAAGGGAGGAATCAAATCAATAAAATTAGAAATGAGAAAGGAAAAGTTACAACCAACACTGCAGAAATACAAAGGATCATTAGAAGACTGTCACAAGAAACTATATGCCAATAAAATGGACAACCTGGAAGAAATGGACAGATTCTTAGAAAGGTACAACCTTCCTAGACTGAACTGTAAGAAATTGAAAACGTGAACAGACCAGTCACAAGCACTGAAATTGAAACTGTGATTTAAAATCTTCCAACATCCAGCAATCCCACTGCTGGGCATACACACCAAGGAAACTAGAATTGAAAGAGACACATGTACCCCAATGTTCATCGCAGCACTGTTTATAATAGCCAGGACATGGAAGCAACCTAGATGTCCATCAGCAGATGAATGGATAAGAAAGCTGTGGTACATATACACAATGGAGTATTACTCAGCCATTAAAAAAAATACATTTGAATCAGTTCTAATGAGGTGGATGAAACTGGAGCCAATTATACAGAGTGAAGTAAGCCAGAAAGAAAAACACTAATACAGTATACTAACACAATATATGGAATTTAGAAAGATGGTAATGATAACCCTGTATGCAAGACAGCAAAAGAGACACAGATGTAAAGAACAGACTTTTGGACTCAGAGGGAGAGGGAGAGGGTGGGATGATTTGGGAGAATGGCATTGAAACATGTATACTATCATGTAAGAAGTGAATCACCCGTCTAGGTTCAATACAGGATACAAGATGCTTGGGGCTGGTGCACTGGGATGACCCAGAGAGATGATATGGGGAGGGTGGTGGGAGTGGGGTTCAGGATTGGGAACTCACGTACACCCGTGGTGGATTCATGTCAATGTATGGCAAAACCAATACAGTATTGTAAAGTAAAAATAAATAAATAATAATAATAAATTTTTTTAAAAAGAATTAATGCAATAACTAAAAAGCAATTGTATTACTACTACTAAATTTCTGTATTTCCATAAATTATATGTATTTGAAATGTTGGGACATGTGATCCTTTGTCATCTCATCAAAATTTGTGCATAAATTTGAGATAAGTTTACAAAAAAAAAGAATGTCTTTAGCTGAGACAAGCTCACTTTATCTGTGAGTGTATTTTTTGTCTTGAATATAGTCCAAAATTATTGAATATCATATCTGGTAAAGATGCTGAATGATCCAGCTAGGTAATAGTAAATTTTTTTCAAAACATAGACAAATCAATTTTTCACAGAACTAGAACAAAATAATTCACAATTCATATGGAAACACAAAAGACCCCAAACAGCCAAAGCAGTCCTGAGAAAGACGAATGAAGCTGGAGGAATCAACCTTCCTGACTTCAGATTATACTACAAAGCTACAATCATCAAGACAGTATGGTACTGGCACAAAAACAGAAATACAGACCAATGGAACAAGATAGAAAAGCCAGAAATAAACCCATGCACCTATGGGTACCTTATTTTGAACAAAGGAGGCAAGAATATACAATGGATCAAAGACAGCCTCTTCAATAAATGGTGCTGTGAAAACTGGACAGTTACATGTAAAAGAATGAAATTAAAACACTTCATACACCATACACAAAAATAAACTCAAAATGGATTAAAGACCTAAATGTAAAACCAGAAACTATAAAAGTCTTAGAGGAACATAGGCAGAACACTCGATGACATAAATCAAAGCAAGATCCTCTATGATGCCACCTCCTAGAGTAACAGAAATAAACACAAAAGTAAACAAATGGGACCTGATTAAACTTAAAAGGTTTTGCACAGCAAAGGAAACTATAAGCAAGGTGAAAAAACAACACTCAGAATGGGAGAAAATAATAGCAAATGAAGCAACTGACAAAGGATTAATTTCCAAAATGTACAAGCAGCTCATACAACTCAATGCCAGAAAAACAAACAACCCAATCAAAAAGTGGGAAAAAGACTTAAGTCATTCCTCCAAAGAAGACGTACAGATGGCTAACAAACACATGAAAAGATGCTCAACATTGCTCATTATTAGAGAAATGCAAATCAAAACTACAGTGAGATATCACATCACACTGGTCAGAATGACCATCATCAAAAAGTCTACAAACAATAAATGCTGCAGAGGATGTGGAGAAAAGGGAACATTCTTACACTGCTGGTGGGGATGTAAATTGATACATCCACTATGGAAGACAATATGGAGATTCCTTAAAAAGCCAGGACTAAAACCACCATATGACCCAGCAATCCCACTCCTTAGGCATATACCCTAAAGAAACCAAAATTGGAAAAAACACATGTATCCAACTGTTCATTGCAGCACTATTTACAATAGCTAGAACATGGAAGCAACCTAGATGTCCATCAACAGATGAATGGATAAAGAAGCTGTGGTACATATACACAATGGAATATCACTCAGCCATAAAAAGGAACACATTTGAGTCAGTTCTGATGAGGTGGATGAACCTAGAACCTTATACAGAGTGAAGTGAGTCAGAAAGAGAAATATAAATATCATCTTCTAATGCCTATATATGAAATCTAGAAAAATGGTACTGAAGAATTTATTTACAGGACAGCAGTGGAGACCACTCCAGTACTCTTGCATAGAAAATGCCATGGACGGAGGAGCCTGGTGGGCTGCAGTCCATGGGGTTGCGAAGAGTTGGACATGACTGAGCAACTTCACTTTCACTTTTCACTTTGATGCATTGGAGAAGGAAATGGCAACCCACTCCAGTTTTCTTGCCTGGAGAATCCCAGGGACGGGGGAGCCTGGTGGGCTGCTGTCTATGGGGTCGCACATAGTCGGACACGACTGAGGTCACTTAGCAGCAGCAGCAGCAGTGGAGAAGCAGACATAGAGAATAGGCTTATGGACATGGGGAGAGGGGAGGAGAGGGTGAGATGTATGGAAAGAGTAACATGGAAACTTACATTACCATATGTAAAATAGATAGCCAACAGGACTTTGCTGTATGGCTCAGGAAACTCGAACAGGGGCTTTGTATCAACCTAGAGGAGTGGGTTGGGGAGGGAGATGGGAGGGAGGTTCAGGAGGGAGGGGATATATGTATACCTATGGCTGATTCATGTTGAGGTTTGACAAGAAACAACAAAATTCTGTAAAGCAATTATCATTCAATAAAAAAAAATTTTTTTAATATATAAAAAATGTAGACAAATCAATTTTTTCTAATTGTATGAAGAGAATACTATAAAATATAACAATATAAATAGATTGCATTAAATAATAATTAAATGAAAAAGAATTGTTTTTAAAATCCTAACACACAAAGATAATAACTCTTAACATATTAATAAATAGCTTTTCTAAAATAAAAAAAATAAAATCTTCCAACAAACAAAAGTTCAGGACTTGACAGACCTACAAGTAAATCCTATCAATTCTTCTTTACGGAACAGCTAACACCTATCCTCAAACTCTTCCAAAAAATTGCAGAGGGAAACAGTCCCAACTCACTCTCTGAGGCTACCATTATCCAAAACCAGACAAAGATATCACAAAAAAAGAAAATTAGAGGCCAACAGCGCTAGTGAACATAGACACAAAATTCCTCAACAAAATACTAGCAAACAGAATCTACTAATACATCAAAACGATCATACACCATTCAAATGGGATTTATCCCAGGGATGCAAGGATTCTTCAATATATGTAAATTAATCAATGTGATACACCATATTAACAAATTAAAGGACAAAACCATATGATCATCTCAATAGATGCAAAAAAAGGTTTTTGACAAAATTCAACACCCATTTATGATAAAACATTCTAGAAAGTGGATGGAAAGAGAACCTACCTCAACATAATAAAGGTCATATATGACCTACCCCTCATCATAATAAAGGTCATATATGATACCCCTCATCCAAGGTAAAGAGCAGTGGCTGTGCTTTGCTGGAGCAGCCATGATGAGATACCCCAAGCTCAAGATAAGAGAAACCCAACTAAGATGGTAGGTGTTGCAAGAGGGCATCAGAGGGCAGACACACTGAAACCATACTCACAGAAAACTAGTCAATCTAATCACACTAGGACCACAGCCTTATAAACTCAATGAAATCAAGCCATGCCTTCAGGGCAACCCAAGACAGGTGGGTCATGGTGGAGAGGTCTGACAGAATGTGGTCCACTGGAGAAGGGAATGGCAACTCACTTCAGTATTCTTGCCTTGAGAACCCCATGAACAGTATGAAAAGGCAAAACGATAGGATACTGAAAGAGGAACTCCCCATGTCATTAGGTGCCCGATATGCTACTGGAGATCAGTCGAGAAACAACTCCAGAAAGAATGAAGGAATGGAGCCAAAGCAAAAACAATACCCAGTTGTGGATGTGACTGGTGACTGAAGGAAGATCTGATGCTATAAAGAGCAATATTGCATAGGAACCTGGAATGTCAGGTCCATGAATCAAGGCAAATTGGAAGTGGTCAAACAAGAGATGGCAAGGGTGAATGTCGACATTCTAGGAATCAGCGAACTAAAATGGACTGGAATGGGTGAATTTAACTCAGATGACCATTACATCTACTAATACGGGCAGGAATCCCTCAGAAGAAATGGAGTAGCCACCATGATCAACAGAAGAGTCCGAAATGCAATACTTGGATGCAATCTCAAAAAAGACAGAATGATCTCTGTTTGTCTCTAAGGCAAACCATTCAATATCACAGTTATCCAAGTCTAGGCCCCAACCAGTAATGCTGAAGAAGCTGAAGTTGAACAGTTTTATGAAGACCTACAAGAGCTTTTAGAACTTACACCCAAAAAAGATGTTCTTTTCCTTATAGGGGACTGGAATGCAAAAGTAGGAAGTCAAGAAACACCTGGAGTAACAGGCAAATTTGGCCTTGGAATGCAGAATGAAGCAGGGCAAAGACTAATAGAGTTTTGCCAAGAAAAATGCACTGGTCATAGCAAACACCCTCTTCCAACAACACAAGAGAAGACTCTACACATGGACATCACTAGATGGTCAACACCAAAATCAGATTGATTAGATTCTTTGCAGCCAAAGATGGAGAAGCTCTAGACAGTCAACAAAAACAAGACCAGGAGCTGACTGTGGCTCAGATCATGAACTCCTTATTACAAAATTCAGACTCAAATTGAAGAAAGTAGGGAAAACCGCTCGACCATTCAGGTATGACCTAAATCAAGTCCCTTATGATTATACAGTGGAAGTGAGAAATAGATTTAAGGGCCTAGATCTGATAGATACAGTGCCTGATGGACAATGGAATGAGGTTCGTGACATTGTACAGGAGACAGGGATCAAGACCTTCCCCACGGAAAAGAAATGCAAAAAAGCAAAATGGCTGTCTGGGGAGGCCTTACAAATAGCTGTGAAAAGGAGAGAAGTGAAAAGCAAAGGAGAAAAGGAAAGATATAAGCATCTGAATGCAGAGTTCCAAAGAATAGCAAGAAGAGATAAGAAAGCCTCCTTCAGGGATCAATGAAAAGAAATAGAGGAAACCAACAGAATGGGAAAGACTAGAGATCTCTTCAAGAAAATTAGAGATACCAAGGGAACATTTCATGCAAAGATGGGCTCGATAAAGGACAGAAATGGTCTGGACCTAACAGAAGCAGAAGATATTAAGAAGAGGTGGCAAGAATACACAGAAGAACTGTACAAAAAAGATCTTCATGACCCAGAGAATCATGATGGTATGATCACTCACCTAGAGCCAGACATCCTGGAATGTGAAGTCAAGTGGGCCTTAGAAAGCATCACTATGAACAAAGCTAGTGGAGGGGATGGAATTCCAGTTGAGCTGTTTCAAATCCTGAAAGATGATGCTGTCAAAGTGCTGTACTCAATATGCCAGTAAATTTGGAAACCTAAGCAGTGGCCACAGGACTGGAAAAGGTCAGTTTTCATTCCAATTCCAAAGAAAGGCAATGCCAAAGAAAGCTCAAACTACCGCATAATTGCACTCATCTCACATACTAGTAAAGTAATGCTCAAAATTCTCAAGCCAGGCGTCAGCAATACATGAACCGTGAACTCCCTGATGTTCAAGCTGGTTTTAGAAAAGGCAGAGGAACCAGAGATCAAATTGCTAACATCCACTGGATCATGGAAACAGCAAGAGAGGTCCAGAAGAACATTTATTTTTGCTTTATTGACTATGTCAAAGCCTTTGACTGTGTGGATCACAATAAACTGGAAAATTCTGAAAGAGATGGGAATACCAGACCACCTGACCTGCCTCTTGAGAAATCTGTATGCAGGTCAGGAAGCACCAGTTAGAACTGGACACGGAACAACAGACTGGTTCCAAATAGGAAAAGGAGTACGTCAAGGCTGTATATTGTCACCCTGCTTATTTAACTTATATGCAGAGTACATCATGAGAAACGCTGGACTGGAAGAAATACAAGCTGGAATCAAGATTGCCGGGAGAAATATCAATAACCTCAGATATGCAGATGATACGACCCAGAAAGTGAAGAGGAGCTAAAATGCCTCCTGATGAAAGTGAAAGAGGAGAGTGAAAAAGTTGGCTTAAAGCTCAACATTCAGAAAATGAAGATCATGGCATCTGGTCCCATCACTTCATGGGAAATAGATGGGGAAACAGTAGAAACAGTGTCAGACTTTGTTTTTTTGGGCTCCAAAATCACTGTGGATGGTGACTGCAGCCATGAAATTAAAAGACGCTTACTCCTTGGAAGAAAAGTTATGACCAACCTAGATAGTATATTCAAAAGCAGAGACATTACTTTGCCAACGAAGGTCCATCTAGACAAGGCTATGGTTTTTCCTGTGGTCATGTATGGATATGAGAGTTGGACTGTGAAGAAGGCTGAGTGCCGAAGAATTGATGCGTTTGAACTGTGGTGTTGGAGAAGACTCTTGAGAGTCCCTTGGACTGCAAGGAGATCCAACCAGTCCATTCTGAAGGAGATCAACCCTGGGATTTCTTTGGAAGGAATGATGCTAAAGCTGAAGCTCCAGTACTTTGGCCACCTCATGAGAAGAGTTGACTCATTGGAAAAGACTCTGATGCTGGGAAGGATTGGGGGAAGGAGGAGATGGGGACGACAGAGGATCAGATGGCTGGATGGCATCACAGACTCGATGGATGTGAGTTTGAGTGAACTCCAGGAGTTGGTGATGGACAGGGAGACCTGGCATATTGTGATTCATGGGGTCACAAAGAGTTGGACACGACTGAGCGACTGAACTGACTGATGACAAACCCACAGCAAACATCATTCTCAGTGGTGAAAAACTGAAAGCATTTCCTCTAAGATCAGGAACAAGACAAGGATGTCCATTCTCACCACTGTTATTCAACATAGTTTTGGAAGTCCAAGCCACAGCAATCAGAGAAGAAAATGAAATAAAAGGAGTCTAAATTGGAAAAGAAGTAAAACTCTCACTGTTTGCCAATTACATGATACTATACATAGAAAATTATTAAAAGGTCACCAGAAAACCACTAGAGTTTATCAATGAATTTGGTAAAGTTGCAGGATACAAAATTAATACACAGGAATCTCATGCATTCCTATACACTGACAACAAAAGATCAGAAAATTAAGGCAACAATCACATCTACCTTTGCAACAAAATAGAATAAAATACCTAAGAATAAAACCATATAAGGAGACAAAAGATCTCTTCTCAGAAAAAGATATAGGATACTGATGAAAGAAACCAAAGATGACATAAACATGGAGAGACATACCATGGTTTTGGACTGAAAGAAATCAATACTATGAAAATGACTATATTACCCAAAGCAATCTACGGATTCAGTGCAATCCCTATCAAATTACCAGTGGCAGTTTTCACAGAATTAGAACAAAAAAATTTGTGCTTCGTATGGAAACACAAAAGACCCCAAATAGCTCAAGCAATCTTGAAAAAGAAAAATGGAGCTAGAGGAATCAGGTTCCCTGACTTCAGAATATACTACAAAGCTAAAGTCATCAAGACAGCATGGTACTGTCACAAAAACCAAAATATAGCTCAATGGAACAGGATAGAAAGCCCAGGGATAAATTCATGTACCTATGGTCACCTAAACTATGACAAATGAGGCAAGTATATATAATGCAGAAAAGATAGTCTCTTCAATAAGTAGCACTAGAACAATTGGGCATCTACATGTAAATGAAAGAAATTAGAACAATCTTTAATGCCATACACAAAAATAGACACAAAATGGATTACAGACCTAAATATAAGACCAGAAACTATAAAACTACTAGAAGAAACCATAGGCATAGAAAAATCCCAGAAAAATGTTTTGGTCTGCCTCCTAGAGGTACAAAAGTTAAAAATAGACAAACAGGATCTAATTAAACTTAAAAGATTTTGCACAGCAAAGAAAACCATAAACAAAATGAAAAGACAACCTACTGAATGGGAGAATATATTTGCAAATAGTATGGCCAATAAGGGATTAATATCCAACACATATACAGTTCATACAATTTAACATCAAAAGAACAAACAGGACTTCCCTGGAGGTCCAGTGGTTAACAATCAGCCTGCCAATGCAGGGGACACAGGTTCAACCCCTGGACTAGGAAGATTCCACATATCATGTGGCAAATAAGCCCATGTGCCACAACTACTGATGCCCATGTGCTCTAGGGCTTGTGTGCCTCAACTAGAGAATAGTCCCCACTCACTGCAACTAGAGAATAGCCCCGGCTTGCCACAGTTAGAGTCTGTGCACAGCAACAAAGACCCAGCACAGCTATAAAGTAATTAATTAATTTTTTTAAAAAAGAACAAGCAACCCAATTTAAAAATTGGCAGAACTGAAGAGACATTTTTCCAAAGTAGAAATGCAGATGGCCAACAAGCACATGGAAAGGTGTTCAATATCACTAATCATCCAAGAAATATAAATCAAAACTACAATGACATATCACCTCACACCCGTCAGAGCAGCTATCATCAAAAAGAACACAAAGAGAGAAGAACAAGATGGCAGAGGAATAGGTGGATGTGGAGTACATGTCTCTCCACGGATACATCAGGAATACACCTTCAGACACAGAAGTGCATGCAGAACACCAGCTGAGAGTGGACAGGAGTACCTGACCAGTGGAAAAGAATATATAGAACCACGCAAAACTCGGTAGGATGAAGGATCTAGGGGGAAAAACAGGAGTGTTAGTAGGACAGGACCTGACCTCAGTGGGTGGGGGAACGGAAGCAGGGGTCTGTTCCCCACAGCAGGGCAATCGTCTGAATCAGAGGAGAAACATTTAAGGCTGAGAGTGAAACAGCTGATCTTTGGCAGCCTAAATGGAATGAGAATCACACAGTCCTTGCCGCACTCACACATACCTCAGACAGGAATGCTGGCCTCCTGGAAGGTGCAGCAGCTGGGAGCTGGAGTTTAGGGATTGTGGAGCAATCCCGGGGCAACCGCTGCTCTTGACTGGGGAGAGATGGATTGAGGGAATGTGACAGAGGAGATCACGGTGGAAAATGCTGGTGGAGGAAAGCCAGGCAGCGAAGGAAGCAAGGTGATACTGCTGAGTCACATGTAGCGGGTGGAGCCATCACCATAGCCTCACTCACCCCACAAGCCAGCATCGGCCACTGAACAACAGAGAGGCTGGGCCATCAAATGCCTGACACACTGAAAGACAGAGTAGGACCACACCCAGGGTGCACCTTTTAGTGACTGATGCACTGAACTATAGAGTAGGACCCCAGCCAGGGAGGCCCCTCTATGTGCCTGACATGTGGAACAACAGAGAATGACCCCAGGCAAGGGAGCCCTCTAAGTGCCTAGATGGGCAGAGCTACAGAGAAAGATTGGCCAAAGAGGCCTTCTGATCGCCAGCTACAAAAGGCTGGAAAAAAGACTGGGATAGGGCCGTAACTCCGGCAAAGGCAGTCTGTGTCCCTGCACAATTGGCGCTGCCAGGGTCCCCGCAAGACAAGCAGCTGTGCGACCTTCACACTCAACTCTCACTGGGGCACAGCTACCACAGGCAAAAATAACTCTTGTGTCTATGCACACTGGGTTACTTCAGTCGTGTCCGACTCTGAGATCTTGTAGACTGTGGCTGCCAGGCTTCTCTTTCAGGGAGGAGGATTCTCCAGGCAAGAACACTAGAGCGTATTGGCCAATACTGGTCGCCATACCCTTCTAGAGCACTATATTTCCTGCTGCCCTAGCCAACAAACCCCCTGAGTACCTGGTGCTGCCAGAACCCCTGAGACCCAGGCAGCTGCACCACCTCCACACCTGGCCCTCACAGGGGCAAACCCAAGCCCTCCAGGGCAGCCTCAGGAGCTGAACCCCAGTGGGCGACCCACATGTAGAGGTGGAAATAAAACCACAATTGAAACCCAGGGGCAGTGTGGATAAGGAAGAAGACCCCAAACCTTGCTACCAGCTGTACAAGCCGCAGATTAAATCCACATGGTCAACTAGGCAGACTCTGTGTCTACGGAATATACAAAAGGCTATTGAGAGCTCCCACAAAAGAAAACGCGCTAGCTCTGATAGCTGCAGACATTGGAGGCAAGAACACACAGGAGTAGGACCAGATTAGAATCTGAGCTGGCCCTACAGCAGGTCCAGAGACCAGTTCAGTGTTGGGAGGGTATCCTAGAGAGGTGAGGTAGACTGTGATTCCCAGGGAGGGAAAGGACTCTGACAGCAGTGACTCAAGAAAAACATTATTCTTATTTTTTGACTTGTTCTGTAGATTCTTTTGGATTTTTTTTTTCTTTTTTTCTTTTCCTTTTCTGGTGTACTTGTAGATTTAATTGGTACTAAGAAGTCAAATTAAGCTTCTGAGCTTTTTTTTCCCTCAGTCACATTTTTTATTGTTGTCATAAACCTCTGCCTTGACGTTGGGCTTTTGCAGTTCTATGGAGTTTTCCTCCTTTAGCTTTCTCTTTAATTTTAATTTTTTAAACTATTATTTTCCCTACACTTATTCCTTTGCTTTTCTTTTTTTTCCCCTTGCAGTTAATATTTAACATATATAGATCTACGTCTACTTAATTTTGCATATCTATCCTTTCTTTTCTTTCTCTCCTTTCCTCTCAACATATTTGTTAGTTTTATTTTCATTGCTTTATTCTCTAATTGGCAGCTTGCTTTAGTTTTGTCTTCCATTTTGTGCTTTAATTAGTTTTGCTCTGGTAGATATAATTTTGGATTTCCTTTGTTCACTGGGTCAATCTATTGCACTTTATTTTTGTTGGACTATTTTGATTTTGATTATGGGTATATATGTATATGTGTATATTCAGTCCCACATTCTATTGTTATAAACCTCAGCCTCTACATTGGACTTTTGCAGTTCTGTGGAGTTTTCCATTTCTCTTCTGCTTTTTTTTTTCTTTTCTCTTTTTTATAACTTTAATTTCTAATTTTTTAAAAACCTATTATATTTTGTCTACATTTATTCCTTTGTTTGCATTTCCTATTGTTTTATCCCTTTGCAGCTAATCTTTAATGTGTATAAATCTTCTTCATCTACTTCTATTTAACTTTGCATATCTACTCTTTTTCTTTGCTTTCTTTCCTTTCCTCTCAACATATTTGTTCGTTTTGTTTTCATTGTTTTATTCCCCACTTAGCACCTTACTTTAGTTTTGTTTTCCAGTTTCTGCTTAAGTTAGTTTCATTCTTAACTGGTAAATATAATTTTTGATTTCCTTTGTTGGCCAGATCAACCTACTGTACTTTCTTTTTGTTGGATTGTTTTCACTTTCCTCATGGGTGTATATGTATATGTGTATATTCCATTATTTTAATGATTATTTGCCTGGTTTTGTAATGCTATTTGTCTGGGGTTCATCTTTGGTTTCTCATTTTTGGATATTTGTTCTAACCTCACTTAATGCCATAATAAACCACTGCGGAATCTTCATTCCTGAACAGAGATCAAGCCTTTGGAGTAGGAGCACTGACTCCAAGACCCTAGGCTACCAGAGAACTACCTCTAAGCAGCATCAAAGAGTGAGGACTCACACAAAGGAAACCACTTGAATATAAGACCTTGCATCACCTAACCATCAGTAGCTCTCTGTGCAGGACGCCTCACCTAAACAAGAAACAAAACAAAATACAAACCCAATCATCAGCAGACAGGATTATCACCTCACTTAGTTTTGCTCATCAGAGGAAAAACAAACAAAAATTCAGCACAAATCTCACCCTATATGAAGCTCACACAAACCACTGGACCAATCTTAGGAGGGTAGAAACCAAAAGGAAAAAGAATTCAACCTTCTTCAAGTAAAGAATTCAACTTTCCTTGAAGCCTGGGAAAGGAGACCTCAAACACAATAACTTTAAAAAAAAGAAAGAAAGAAAAGGCACAGAAATACTGCACAAATGAAGGAACAAACTGGAAACACAGAAGTCCAAATAAATGAAGAGGAAATAGGCAAACTACCTGAAAGAGAATTCACAATAATGACAGTAAAGATGATCAAAAACCTTGAAAACAAAATGGAGAAATCGCAGGAATCAATTAACAAAGACCCGGAAGAATTAAAGAATAAATATGCAGAGACAAACAAGATAATTACTGAAATTAAAAATACTCTGGAAGGAATCAATAGCAGAATATATGAAGCAGAAGAATGAATCAGTGAGCTGGAAGATAAATGGTGGAAATAACTTCTGAAGAGCAGAATAAAGTAAAAAGAATGAAAAGAGCTGGGGACAGGTTCAGAGACCTCTGGAAACATATCAAACACACCAACATTCAAATTATAGGGGTCCCAGAATAAGAAGAGAAGAAGAAAGGGTATGAGAAAATTTTTGAAGAGATTATAATTAAAATTTCCCCAACATGGAAAAGGAAATAGTCAAGTCCAACAGGCACAGAGAGTCCCATATAGGATACACCCAAGGAGAAACATGCTAAGACACATGTTAATCAAACTAACAAAGACTACACACAAAGAAGGAATATTAAAAGCAGCAAGGGAGAAGCAACAAGTAACATACAAGGGAAACCTCATACACTTAACAGCTGATCTTTCAGCAGAAACTCTTCAGGCCAGAAGGGAATGGCAGGATATATTTAAAGTGCTGAAAAGGAAAAATCTACAACCAAGATTACTGTACCTGGCAAGGATCTCATTCAAAATTGATAGAGAGATAAAAACCTTTTCAGACAAGCAAAAGCCAAGAGAATTCAGTACCACCAAACCAGCTTTACAACAAATGTTAAAGGGACTTATATAGCCAAGAAAGAAAACATTTTAAAAAAAAACCTACAAAATCAACCCCAAACAATTAACAAAATGGCAATGCTGCTACTGCTGCTAAGTCATGTCAGTCATGTCCGACTCTGTGTGACCCCATAGATGGCAGCCCACCAGGCTCCTCCATCCATGGGATTCTCCAGGCAAGAATACTAGAGTGGGTTGCCATTTCCTTCTCCAATGCATGAAAGTGAAAAGTGAAAGTGAAGTCGCTCGGTTGTCCCCAAGTCTCCACTGCCTTCTCCAAGAAAATGACAATAGGAACATATATATCAATAATTACTTTAAATGTAAATGGATTAAATGCTCCGACCAAAAGACACAGGCTGGCTGAATGAATACAAAAACAAGACCCATATATATGCTGTCTACAAGAAACCCACTTCAGACCTCAAGACACATATAGACTGAAACTGAGAGGATCAAAAACTATGTTCCATGCAAATGGGAAGCAAAAGAAAGCTGGAGGAGCAATCCTCATATCAGACAAAATAGACCTTAAAATAAAGAAGTTTACAACAGATAAGGAAGGACACTACATAATGATCAAGGGATCAATCCAAGAGGAAGACATTACAATTGCAAATATCTATGCACCCAACATAGGAGCACTTCAATAAAT
>NW_024080533.1:0-68411 GCF_014754425.2 Oryx dammah
GGATTCCTCTGCAGCCGGTGCTGGGTCCTAAGACCTCGTGTGGAGTCTATGATGGAACCTGAGGATTCCTCTCCAGTTCTGACATGGATTTTGAGGTCCTTCTGGAGGTTCCACAGGGGAGACAGTCTTCATCTCGATTTGGGACATGCACGTCTGCTTTCCCCACGAGCTGGAGCAGCCGTGGCAGTCTTCCCTGCACCTTGATACAGGGATCTGTCGCATTCTTTGGCGGCTTTCCCTCGAGGTTTCTGACAGGGCTGTCACACGTGCCACTGTGGTGTGAGGCCATCCTTGGAGTGCATGTCGAGGAAGTGCAGGGAAATCAGGTTCTTCTGGAGTGGACTGAGACATTTTGTGCACATTGGGAATGGTGGCATGACCCCTGGAGTTCCTCTCGACTTTCCTGTGGAGAGCGCCGCCTCCGAGATGCGACAGGAAAGCCGGGAATCCTTTCCCGATGAAGCAGGGAAAGGAACCCTCATCTCGAGCTATGAGGAGGAAACGGGGCTCCTATTGATGTGGACGGGATCCTCGATTCAGCAGGACTGGAGGCGGGTATGTCAGGGAACTTCTTGAGTTGCAGCAAGGGTGTGAAAGACCCTTTCGAAGTTCAAGAGGGAAGGGGTGATTAGCCTCGAGAAGCCTCAGCGGAAAAGGGCCTCATCTCGCCTGGGGGGGAAAACCTCCTGGATTTTCTCGAGTTGGGGAAGGACCTTCTCGAGTTACGACGGGGACCTCTGGGACCCTCCCTTGTGGCCTCAGAACATGCCAGTTTCCGTGCCAGTTGCAAGGGGCCTGTCGGGATTCCTCTGCAGCCGGTGCTGGGTCCTAAGACCTCGTGTGGTGTCTATGACGGAACCTGAGGATTCCTCTCCAGTGCTGACATGGATTTTGTTGTCCTTCTGGAAGCTCCACAGGGGAGTCAGTCCTCGTCTCCAGTGGGGTCTTGCACGTGCATTTTCCTCACGAGTTGGAGCAGCCGTGGCAGGCTTCCCGGCCCCCTGATACAGTTATCTGTGGCATTCCTTGGAGGCTTTCCCAAGAGGCTTTCCGACCGGGCTGTCACACGTGCCACTGCGATGTTAATCGATCTTCGGCGTGCATGTCGAGCAACTGCTGGGAAATCAGGTTCTTCTGGAGTGGACTGAGACATTTTGTGCACATTGGGAATGGTGGGACGACCCCTGGAGTTCCTCTCGACTTTACTGTGGAGAGCGCCTCCTCCGAGATGTGACAGGGAAGCCAGGAATCCTTTCCTGACGAAGCAGGGAAAGGAACCCTCATCTCGAGCTATGAGGAAGAAACGAGGCTCCTGTTTCTGTGGGCGCGACCCTCCGTGTTCCTCTCTAGTGGAGGCGGGTATGTCGGGAACTTCTTGAGTTGCAGCAAGAGTGTGAAGGACCCTTTCGAAGTTCAAGAGGGAAGGGGTTATTTGCCTCGAGACGCCTCAGCGGAAAAGGGCCTCATCTCGCCTGGAGGTTAGAACCTCGTGGATTTTCTTAAGTTGCGGCGGGACCTTCCCGAGTTAGGACGGGGACGTCTGGGACCCTCCATTGTGGCCTCAGGACAGGACAGTCTCCATGCGAGTTGGTGGGGCCTGTCGGGATTCCTCTGCAGTCGGTGTCGGGGACAAACCCTCGTGTGGAGTCTATGACGGAACCTGAGGATTCCTGTCCAGTGCTACATGGATCTTGGGGTCCTTCTGGAGTCTCCACAGGGGAGTCAGTCATCGTTTCGAGTGGGGACATGAACGTCCGCTTTCATCACGAGCTGGAGCAGCCGTGGCAGGCTTCCCGGCGCCTTGATTCAGGGATCTGTGGCATTCTTTGGAGGCTATCCCACGAGACTTTTCAACAGGGCTGTTACACGTGCCACTGTGGTGTGAGTCGATCCTCGGCCCTCATGTCGAGGAATTGCAGAGAATTCAGGTTCTTCTGGAGTGGACTGAGATATTTTGTGCACATAGGGAATGGTCCATGACCCCTGGATGTCCCCTCGACTTTCCTTTGGAGACCGCCTCCTCAGAGATGGCACAGGAAATCGGGAATCCTTTCCCGACGAAGCAGGGATAGGAACCCACATCTCGAACTTTGAGGAGGAAACTGGGCTCCTCTTGATGTGCGCGGGACCTTCTGTGTTCCTCTCGAGTGGAGGCGGGTATGTCGGGGAACTTCTTGAGTTGCAGCAAGGGTGTAAAAGACTCTTTCGAAGTTCAAGAGGGAAGGGCTGATTTGCCTCGAGAGACCTCAGCGAAAAAGGGCCTCATATCGCCTGGAGGGGAGAACCTCCTGGATTTTCTCGAGTAGTGGCGGGACCTTCTCGAGTTACGACGGGGACCTCTGGGACCCTCCCTTGTGGCCTCAGGACAGGCCAGTCTCCAAGCGAGTTACCAGGGGCATGTCATGATTCCTCTGCAGTCGGTGCCAGGACCTAAGACCTCTTGTGGAGTTTATGACGGAACCTGAGGATTCCTGTCCAGGGCTGACATGGATCCTGGGGTCCTTCTGGAGGCTCCACAGGGCAGTCAGTCCTCGTCTCGAGTGGAGACATGCACGTCCGCTTTCTTCACGAGCTGGAGCGGCCGTGGCAGGCTTCCCGGCGGCTTGATACAGGGATCTGTGGCATTCTTTGGAGTCTTTCCCACGAGTCTTTCTGACAGGGCTGTCACACGTGCCACTGTAGTGTGAGTCGATCCTCGACGT
Source organism: Oryx dammah (assembly GCF_014754425.2). NCBI lineage: Eukaryota > Metazoa > Chordata > Mammalia > Artiodactyla > Bovidae > Oryx > Oryx dammah. Next base: position 2,703 of record NW_024080533.1, read on the forward strand.
GCATGTCGAGGTTGTGCAGGGAAATCAGGTTCTTCTGGAGTGGATGACTTTTTTCCACATTGGGAATGGTGGCACGACAACTGGAGTTCCTCTCGACTTTCCTGTGGAGAGTGCCTCGTCTGAGATTCGAGAGGAAAGCCGGGAATCCATTCCCTTCGAAGCAGGGAAACGAACACTCATGTCGAGCTATGAGGAGGAAACGGGGCTCCTCCTGATGTGGGCGGGAGCCTCGGTGTTCTTATCGAGAGGAGGCGGGTATGTCGGGGAACTTCTTGAGTTGCAGCACGGGTGTGAAAGACCATTTCGAAGTTCAAGAGGGAAGGTGTGATTTGCCTCGAAACGCCTCCGCGGAAAAGGGCCTCATCTCGCCTGGAGGGGAGGACTTCCTGGATATTCTCGAGTTGCGGTGGGACCTTCTCAAGTTACGACAGGGACCTCTAGGACCCTCCCTTGTGGCCTCAGGAAAGGACAGTCTCCATGCTAGTGGCGAGGGGCCTGTCGGGATTCCTCTACAGTCGGTGCAGGGCCGTAAGATCTCGTGTGGAGTCTATGATGGAACCTGAGTATTCCTCTCTAGGGTTGACATGGATCTTGGGGTACTTCAGGAGGCTCCACAGGGGAGTCAGTCCTCGTCTCGAGTGGGGACATGCAAATCCGCTTTTCTCCCGAAGTGGAGTAGCCGTGGCAGGCTTCCCGTCGCCTTGATACAGGGATCTGTGGCATTCCATGGACGCTTTCCCAAGAGGTTTTACCACATGGCTGTCACACGTGCCACTGTGGTGTGAGTCAATCCTCGGCGTGCATGTCGAGCAAGTGCAGGCAAACCAGGTTCTTCTGGAGTGGACTGAGACATTTTGTGCACATTGGGACTGGTGGTACGACCCCTGGAGTTCCTCTCGTCTTTCCTGTGGAGAGCGCCTCCTCTGAGATGTGAGAGGAAATCCGGGAATCCTTTCCCGACGAAGCAGGGAAAGGAACCCTCATCTCGAGCTATGTGGTGGAAACGGGGCTCCTCTTGATGTGGGCGGGACCCTCGGTGTTCCTCTGGAGTGGAGGCGGGTATGTCGGGGAACTTCTTGAGTTGCAGCAAGGGTGTGAAGGACAATTTCGAAGTTCAAGAGAGAAGGGCTGATTTGCCTGGAGACGCCTCAGCAGAAAAGGGCCTCATCTCGCCTGGAGGGGAAAACCTCCTGGATATACTCGAGTTGCGGCGGGACCTTCTCGAGTTTCGACGGGGACCTCTGGGAGCCTCCCTTGTGACCACAGGACAGGCCAGTCTCCATGCGATTTGCGAAAGTCCTGTCGCGATTCCTCTGCAGTCGGTGCCTGGGCCTAGGACCTCGTGTGGAATCTCTGACGGACCCTGAGGATTCCTGTCCAGTGCTGACATGGATCTTGGGGTCCTTCTAGAGGCTCCACAGGGGAGACAGTCCTCGTCTCGAGTGGGGACATGCACGTCCGCTTTCCTCACGAGCTGGAGCAGCCGTGGCAGGCTTCCCGGCGCCTTGATACAGGGATATGTGGCATTCTTTGAAGGCTTTCCCACGAGGCTTTCCGCCAGGGCTGTCACACGTGCCACTGTGGTGTGAGTCGATCCTCGGGTTGCATGTCGATGTAGTGCAGGGAAATCGGGTTCTTCTGGAGTGGACTGAGACATTTTGTGCACATTGGGAATGGTGGCACTAACCCTGGAGTTCCTCTCGACTTTCCTGTGAAGAGCGCCTCCTCCAGATGAGACAGGAAAGCCGGGAATCCTTTCCGGATGAAGCAGGGAAAGGAACCATCATCTCGAGCTATGAGGAGGAAACGGGGCTCCTCTTGATGTGGGCGTGATCCTCGGTTTTCCTCTCGATTGGAGGCGGGTATGTCGTGGAACTTCTTGAGTTGCAGCAAGGGTGTGAAGGACCCTTTCGAAATTCAAGAGAGAAGGGATGATTTGGCTCGAGACGCCTCAGCGGAAGGGCCGAATCTCGCCTGGAGGGGAGAACCTCCTGGATTTTCTCGAGTTGCGGCGGGACCTTCTCGAGTTAGGACGGGGACCTCTGGGACCCTCCCTTGTGGCCTCAGGAAAGGACAGTCTCCATGCTAGTGGCGAGGGGCCTGTCGGGATTCCTCTGCAGTTGGTGCAGGGCCGTTAGATCTCGTGTGGAGTGTATGATAGAACCTGAGTATTCCTCTCTAGGGCTGACATGGATCTTGGGGTACTTCTGGAGGCTCCACAGGGGAGTCAGTCCTCGTCTCGAGTGGGGACATGCAAATCCGCTTTTCTCCCGAAGTGGAGTAGCCGTGGCAGGCTTCCCGTCGCCTTGATACAGGGATCTGTGGCATTCCATGGACGCTTTCCCAAGAGGTTTTCCCACAGGGCTGTCACACGTGCCACTGTGGTGTGAGTCGATCCTCGGCGTGCATGTCGAGACAGTGCAGGGAATTCAGGTTCTTCTGGAGTATACTGACACATTTTGTGCACTTTGGGAATGGTGGCACGACCCCTAGAGTTCCTCTCGGCTTTCCTGTGGAGAGCGCCTCCTCCGAGATGCGACAGAAAAGCCGGGAATCCTTTCCCGACGAAGCAGGGAAAGGAACCCTCATCTCGAGTTATGAGGCGGAAATGGGGCTCCTCTTGATGTGGGCGGGACCCTCGGTGTTCCTCTCCACTGGAGCCGGGTATGTCGGGGAACTTCTTGAGTTGCAGCAAGGTTGTGACGGACCCTTTTGAAGTTCAAGAGGGAAGGTGTGATTTGCCTCGAGACGCCTCAACGAAAATGGGCCTCATCTCGCCTGGAGCGGAGAACCTCTTGGAGTTTCTCGAGTTGCGGCGAGTTCTTCTCTAGTTACGACGGGACCTCAGGGACCCACTCTTGTGGCCTCAGGAAAGGCCAGTCTCCATTCGAGTTGCAAGGGGCCTCTAGGGATAATTCTCCACTCAGTGCCAGGGTCTAAGACCTCGTGTGGAGTCGAGACAGGAACCTGAGGATTCCTCTCCAGGGCTAACATCGATCTTGGGGTACTTCTGGAAGCTCCACAGGGTAGTCAGTTCTCGTCTCGAGTGGGGTCATGCACGTCCTCTTTCCTCCCGAGCTTGAGCATCCTTGGCAGGCTTCCCGTCGCCATGATGGAGGGATCTGTGGCCTTCCCTGGAGGCTTTCCCACGAGGCTTTCCCACAGGGCTGTCACACGTGCCACTGTGTTGTGAGTCGATCCTCAGCGTGCAAGTCGAGGCAGTGCAGGGAAATCAGGTTCTTCTGTAATGGACTGAGGCATTTGCGGTGCATTGGAAATGGTGGCACGACCCCTGGTGTTCCTCTTGACTTTCCTGTGGAGATCGCCTCCTCTTGAGATTCGACAGGACGCTGTGAATCCTTTCCCGACGAAGCAGGGAAAGGAACCCTCATCTCGAGCTACGAGGCAGAAACAGGGCTCCTCTTGATGTGGGCGGGACCCTCGGTGTTCCTCTCGAGTGGAGACGGTTATTTTGGGGAACTTCTTGAGTTGGAGCAAGGTTGTGAAGGACCGTTTTGAATTCAAGATGGAAGGTGTTATGTACCTTGAGACTCCTCAGCGGAAAAGATCCTCATCTCGCCAGGAGGGGCGAACCTCCTGGATTTTCTCGAGTTGCGATGGGTCCCTATCGAGTGACGATGGGGACCTTAGGACCCGCAATTTTGAGCTCAGGAATGGCCAGTCACCATGGGTGTTGCGAGGGGCCTCTCGGAATTCCTCTCCAGTCGGTTACCAGGGCCTAAATCCTTGGGTGCAGTCCTGGCCGGAATCTAAGGATTCCTCTCCAGTGCAGACATTGATCTTGGGGTACTTCTAGAGCCGCCACTGGGAGTCAGTCCATGTCTCGAGTAGGGATATGCAAGTACGCTTTGCATCGAGCTGGAGCAGCCGAGGCAGGCTTCCCGTCGTCTTGATACAGGGATCTGTGGCTTTCCCTCAAGGCTTTCTCACGAGGTTTTCCCACAGGGCTGTCACACGTGCCACCATAGTGTGAGTCAGTCCTCGGTGAGCAAGTCGAGGCAGTGCAGGGTAATTGGTTCCTCTGGAGTGGACTGAGAGATGTGGGGGACTTTGGGAATGGTGGCACGACCCTTGGAATTCCTCTCGACGTTCCTGTGGAGAGGGCCTCCTCTTGAGATGCGACGCGACGCCGGGAATCCTTTCCCAACGAAGCAGGGTAAGGAACGCTAATCTCGAGCTATGAGGCAGAAACAGGGCTCCTCTTGATGTGGGCGGGACCCTCGGTGTTCCTCTCGAGTGGAGGGGGGTATGTTGGGGAACTTCTTGAGTTGCAGCAAGGGTGTGAAGGACCATTTCGAAGTTCAAGAGAGAAGGTGTGATTTTCCTCGAGACACCTCAGCGGAAAAGGGCCTCATCTCGCTTGAAGGGGAGAAGCTCCTGGATTTTCTCGAGTTGCGGCAGCACCTTCTCGAGTTAAAACGGGGACCTCAGGGACCCGCTCTTGTGGACTCAGGAAAGGTGAGTCTCCATGCGAGTTTCGAGGGGCCTGTCGGAATTCCTCTGCAGTCGGTGCCAGGGCCTAAGACCTCATGTGGAGTCTATGACGGAACGTGAGGATTCCTCTCCAGTGCTGACATGGATCTTGGGGTACTTCTGGAGGCTCCACAGGGGAATCAGCCCTCGTCTCGAGTGGGGACATGCACGTCCGCTTTCCTCACGAGCTGGAGCAGCCGTGGCAGCCTTCCCGTTGCCTTGATACAGAGATCTGTGGCATTCCATGGAGGCTTTCCCACGAGGTTTTCCAACAGGGCTGTCACACGTGCCACTGTGGTGTGAGTCGACCCTCAGCGTGCAAGTCGACGCAGTGCAGGGAAATCAGGTTCTTCTTGAGTGGACTGAGACATTTGGGGGACATTGGGAATGGTGGCACGACCCCTGGAGTTCCTATCGAATTTCCTGTGGACAGCCCCAACTCCGAGATGAGACAAGAAAGACGTGAATCCTTTCCCGATGAAGCAGGGAAAGGAACCCTCATCTCGAGCTAAGAGGAGGAAATGGGCTCCTATTGATATGGGCGAGACCCTCGGTGTTCCTATCCAGTGGAGACGGGTATGTTGGGGAACTACTTGAGTTGCAGCAAAGGTGTGAAGAACCCTTTCAAAGTTCAGAGGGAAGGTGTGATTTGCCTCCAGACGCCTCAGTGGAAAAGGGCCTCATCTCGCCTGGAGGGAAGAGCATCTTGGAATTACCCGAGTTGGGGCGGGTCATTCTCGAGTTATAACGGGGACCTCAGGGAACCGCTCTTGTGGCCTCAAGAAAGGCCTGTCTCCATGGGAGTTGCGAGGGGCCTCTCGGGATTCCTCTCCAGTCGGTGCCTGGGCCTAAGATCTCGGGTGGAGTCGAGGTCGGAACGTGAGGATTCCTCTCCAGTGCTGACATGATTCTTGGGGTACGTCTAGAGGCTCCACTGGGGAGTCAGTCCTCGTCTCGAGTGGGTACATGCACGTCTGCTTTCCTCCCGAGCTGGAGCAGCCATGGCAGGCTTCCCATCGCTTTGACACAGGGATCTGTGGCATTCCATGGAGGCTTTCCCAACAGGCTTTACCCCAGTGCTGTCACTCGTGCCAATGTGGTGTGATTCCATCCTCGGCGTTCATGTCGTGGCAGTGCAGGGAAATCAGGTTCTTCTGGAGTGGACTGAAATATTTTGTGCACATTGGGAATGGTGACACGACACCGGAGATCCTCTTGACTTTCCTGTGGAGAGCTCCTCCTCTTGAGATGCGACAGGAACGCCGGGAATCCTTTCCCGAAGAAGCAGGGAAAAGAACACTCATCACGAGCTACGAGGTGGAAACGGGGTTCCTCTTGATGTGGGCGGGACCCTCGGTGTTCCTCTCGAGTGGAGACGGGTATTTTGGGGAACTCCAGGAGTTGCAGCAAGGGTGTGAAGCACCCTTTCGAAGTTCAAGAGGGAAGGTGTGATTTGCCTCAAGACGCCTCAGCGGAAAAGGGCCTCATCTCGCCTGAAGGGGAGAAGCTCCTGGATTTTCTCGAGTTGCGGCGGCACCTTCTTGAGTTATGACGGGGACCTCAGGGACCCGATCTTGTGGACTCAGGAAAGGCCAGTCTCCATTCGAGTTGTGAGGGGCCTGTCGGGATTCCTCTGCAATCGGTGCAAGGGCCTAAGACCTTGTGTGGAGTCTATGACGGAACTTGAGGATTCCTCCCCAGTGCTGACATGGTTCTTGGGGTACTTCTGGAGGCTCCACAAGGGAGTCAGTCCTCGGCTACAGTGGGGACATGCACGTCCGCTTTCCTCCTGAGCTGGAGCAGACGTGGAAGTCTTCCCGTCGCCTTCATACAGGGATCTGTGGCATTCCATGGAGGCTTTCCCACGAGGTTTTCCCACAGGGCTGTCACACGTGCAACTGTTGTGTGAGTCGATCCTCGGCGTGCAAGGTGAGGCAGTGCAGGGAAATCAGGTTCTTCTGGAGTGGACTGAGGCATTTTATGCACATTGGGAATGGTGGCACAACCCCTGGAGTTCCTCTCGACTTTCTGGTGGAGAGCGCCTCATGCGAAATGTGACAGGAAGGCCAGGAATCCTTTCCAGATGAAGCAGGGAAAGGAACCCTCATCTCGAACAATTAGGCAGAAACGGGGCTCCACTTGATGTGGTGGGACCCTCGGTGTTCCTCCCGAGTGGACACGGGTATGTCAGGGAACGTCTTGAGTTGCAGCAAGGGTGTGAAGGACCCTTTCAAAGTTCAAGAGGGAAGGTGCGATTTGCCTCGAGACACCTCAGCGTAAAAGGGTCTCATCTCACCTGGAGGGGAAAACCTCCTGGATTTTTTTGAGTTGCGACGGGACCTCCTCGAGGTACAGTGGTGACCTCAGGGACGTTCTCTTGTGGCGTCAGGAAAGGCCAGTCTCTATGCGAGTTGCGAGGGGCCTGTCGGGATTCCTCTGCAGTCGGTGCCAGGGCGTAAGACCTCGTGTGGAGTCTATGACGGAACCTGAGGATAACTCTCCAGTGCTATCATGGATATTGGGGTACTTCTGGAGGCTCCAAAGGGGAGTCAGTCCTCGTCTCGAGTGGGGACTTGCACGTCCGCTTTCCTCCCTAGGTGGAGCAGCCGTGGCAGGCTTCCCTTCGCCTTGATACAGGGATCTGTGGCATTCCATGCAGCCTGGCCCACGAGGCTTTCCCACAGTACAGTCACACGTGCCACTGTGGTGTGAGTCGATCCTCGGAGTTCATGTCTAGAAGTGCAGGCAAATCAGGTTCTTCTGCAGTGGACTGAGACATTTGGGGGACATAGGGAATGGTGGCAGGACCCCTGCAGTTCCTCTCAATTTTCCTGTGGAGAGCACCTTCTCCTGAGATGCGACAGTAAGGCCAGGCAGGCTTCTCGTCGTCTTGATACAGGGATCTGTGGCTTTCCCTCGAGGCTTACTCACGAGGTTTTCCCACATGGCTGTTACACGTGCCACCGTAGTGTGAGTCAATCCTCAGCGTGCAGGGTAATTGGTTCCTCTGGAGTGGACTGAGAGATGTGGGGGACTTTGGGAATGGTGGCACGACCCTTGGAGTTCCTCTCGTCGTTCCTGTGGAGAGGGCCTCCGCTAGAGATGCGACGCGAACGCTGGGAATCCTTTCCCAACGAAGCAGGGTAAGGAACCCTCATCTTGAGCTATGATGCGGAAACGGGGCTCCTCTTGATGTCGGCGGGACCCTTGGTGTTCCTCTCAAGTGGAGACGGGTATGTCGCGGAACTTCTTGAGTTGCAGAAAGGGTGTGAAGGACCCTTCCGAAGTTCAAGAGGGAAGGTGTGCTTTGCCTCGAGACGCCTCAGCGGAAAAGTGCCTCATCTCGCCTGGAGGGCAGAACCTCCTGGATTTTCTCGGCTTGCGATCCGTCCTTCTGGAGTTACGCCGGGTACCGCAGGGACCCGCTCTTGTGGCCTCAGGAAAGGCCAGTCTCCATGCGATTTCTGAGGGGCCTCTCGGGATTTCTCCAGTCGGTGCCGGGGCCTTAGACCTCATGTGGAGTCATGGCCAGAACCTGAGGATTCCTCTCCAGTGCTGACTTGGATCTTGGGGTACTTCTGGAGGATCCACAGGGGAGTCAGTCCTCGTCTCGAGTAGGGACAAGCACATCCGCTATCCACCCGAGCTGAAGCAGCCGTGACAGTCTTCCCGTTGTCTTGATACAGGCATCTGTTGCTTTCCCTGGAGGCTTTCCCTCGAGACTTTCCCAAGGGGTGTCACAGGTGCCACTGTGAAGTGAGTCGACCCTCAGCGTGCACGTGGAGTCAGTGAAGGGAAATCAGGTTCTTCTGGAGTGGACTCAGACATTTGGGGGACATTAGGAATGGTGGCACGACCCCTGGAGTTCCTCTCGACTTTCCTGTGGAGAGGGCCTCCTCTTGAGATGCCACCAGAACGCCGGGAATCCTTTCCCTATGAAGCACGGAAAGGAACCCTCATCTCGAGCTACGAGGCGGAAATGGGGCTCCTCTTGATGTGGGCGGGACCCTCGGTGTTCCTGTCGAGTGGTGACGGGTATGTCCGGGAACTTCTTGAGTTGCAGCAAGGGTGTGAAGGACCCTTTCGAAGTTCAAGAGGGAAGGGGTGATTTGCCTCGAGACGCCTCAGTGGAAAAGGGCCTCATCTCTCCTGGAGGGGAGAACCTCCTGGATTTTCTCGAGTTGCGGCGGGTCCTTCTCGAGTTACGGCGGGTCCTTCTCGAGTTACGACGGGGACTTCAGGGACCCACTCTTGTGGCCTTACGAAAGGCCAGTCTCCATGCGAATTGCGAGAGGCCTCTCAGGATCCCTCTCCAGTCAGTGCCGGGTCCTAAGACCTCATGTGGAGTCGAGGCCGGAACTTCAGGATTCCTCTCCAGTGCTGACATGAAACTTGGGGTACTTCTGGAGGCTCCACAGGGGAGTAAGTCATCGTCACGTGTGTGGACATGCACGTCCGCTTTCCTCCTGAGCTGGAGCAGCCTTAGCAGGCTTCCCGTACCTTGATACAGGGATCTGTGGCTTTCCCTGGAGGCTTTCCCACGAGGCTTTCCACAGGGCTGTCGCAGGTGCCACTGTGGTGTGAGTCGATCCTCGGCGTGTAGGTCGAGGCAGTGCAGGAAAATCAGGTTCTTTTGGAGTGGACTGAGACATTTGGGAGACTTTGGAAATGGTGGCACGACTCCTGGTGTTCCTCTTGACTTTCCTGTGGAGAGCGCATCCTCTTGAGATGCCACGGGAACGCCGAGAATCCTTTCCCGACGAAGCAGGGAAAGGAACCCTCATCTCAAACTACGAAGCTGAAACGGGTCTCCTCTTGATGTGGGCGGGACCCTCGGTGTTCCTCTCAGGTGGAGACGGGTATGTCGGGGAACTTCTTGAGTTGCAGCAAGGGTGTGAAGGACCCTTTCGAAGTTCAAGAGGGAAGGTGTGGCTTGCCTCGAGTCGCCTCAGCGGAAAAGGGCCTCATCTCGCCTGGAGGGGAGAACCTCCTCGATATTCTCGAGTTGCAGCGGGTCCTTCTCAATTTACGAAGGGCACCTCAGGGATCCGCTCTTGTGACCTATGGAAAGGCCAGTCTCCATGCTACGTGTCAGCGGCCTCTCGGGATTCTTCACTGGTCGGTTCTGGACAAGGGGGAAATAGTGCTCCTCCTGATGTTGGCGGACACTCGGTGTTCCTCTCGAGTGGAGACGGGTATGTCGCGGAATATCTTGAGTTGCAGCAGTGGTGTGAAGGACCCTTTCAAAGTTCAAGAGAGAAGGTTTGATTTGCCTGGAGACGCCTCAGCCGAAAAGGGCCTCATCTGGCCTGGAGGGTAGAACCTCCTGCATTTTCTCGAGTTGAGCAAGGTTCCTCTCGAGTTAAGGCCGGTACCTCAGGGACCCGCTCTTTTGGCCTCAGGAAATGTCAGTCCCCATGCGAGTTTCGAGGTGCCTCTCTGGATTCCTCTCCAGTTGGTGCCGGGTCCTAAGACCCCATGAGCGGTCGAGGTCGGAACCTAAAGTTTCCTCTCCAGTGCTTACCTCGATCTTGGGGTCCTTCTGGAGTCTCCACAGCAGAGTCAGGCCTCGTCTCGTGTGGGGACATGCACATCCGCTTTCCTCCCAAGCTGTAGCAGCAGTGTCATGCTTCCCGTTTGTTGATACAGGGACCTGTGGCTTTCCCTCGAGGCTTACCCCCAGGGTTGTCACACGTGGTGTGAGTCAATACTCATCGTGAAATCCAGGCCGTGCACAGAGATCAGGTTCCTCTGGAGAGCACTGAGATATTTGGGGTCTTTTGGAATGGTGGCACGACCCCTGGAGTTCCTCTCAACTTTCTTGTTGAGAGTGCCTCCTCTTGAGATGCGACGGGAACGCTGGGAATCCTTTCCCATCGAAGCAGGGAAAGGAACCCTCATCTCGAGCAACGAGGCAGAAACGCGGCTCCTCTTGATGTGGGCAGGACCCTCGGTGTTCCTCTCGAGTGGAGACGGTTGTGCTGGGGAACTTCTATAGTTGCAGCAAGTGTGTGAAGGACCCTTTACAAGTTCAAGAGGGAAGGTGTTATTTCCCACGAGACGCCTCAGTGGAAAAGGGACTCATCTTGCCTAGAGGGGAAAACCTCCTGTATTTTCTCGAGTAGTGGCAGATTCCTCTCGTGTTACGACGGGGACCTCAGGAACCCACTCTTATGGCCTCAGCAAAGGCCAGTCTCCATGTGAGTTACGAGGGGCCTCTTGGGATTCCTCTCCACTCGGTGCTGGGTCCTACATTCTCGTCTGGAGCTGAGGCCAGACCCTGAGGTTTCCTCTCCAGTGCTGACATGGACCTTGGGGTTGCTCTGGAGTCTCCACATGGGAGTCAGGCCTTGTCTCGAGTGGATACATGCACGTCTGCTTCCCCCCCCCCCGCCACTAGCTGTAGCATCAGTGTCAGTTTTCCCATTGAGTTGACACAGGTTTCTGTGTCTTTCCCTCGAGCTGCCACAGGGCTGTAACACATGCCACCATGGGGTGAGTCGAAACTTGGAGTGACATTCAAGGCAGTGCAGGGTAATCAGGTTCATCTGGAGTGGACTAAGACATTTGGGGATCTTTTGGGATGGTAGAACTACCCCTGGAGTTCCTCTCGACTTTCTTCTTGTTAGTGCCTCCTCTTGAGATGTGACAGAAACGCCGGGAAAGATGTAGGGAAAGACACCCTTATCTCAAGCTGATCAGGGGGAAACGGGTCTCCTCTTGAGTTGTGGTGGGACCCTCGCTGTTCCTCTCGAGTGGAGATGGGTATGTCTGGGAATTTCTTGACTTGCAGCAAGGGTGTGAAGGATCCTTTGGAGGTTCAAGAGGGAAGGTGTGATTTCCTCAAGACACCGAAGCAGAAAAGGGCCTCATCTCTCCTGGAGGGGAGATTCTCCTGGTTTTTCCTGTTGCATAAGATTCCTCTCGAGTTACGACGGGGACCTCAAGGACCCACTCGTGTGGCCTCAGGAAAGGAAAGTCTCCATCTGAGTTGCGAGGGGCCTCTCGGCATTCCTCTCCAGTCGGTGCCGGGTTCTAAGTCCTTTTCTGGAGCTGAGGCCGGACCCTGACGTTTCCTCTCCAGTGCTGACATGGTCTTGGGTTTCCTCTGGAGTTTTCACAGGGGAGTCAGGCCTCATCTCCAGTGAAGACATGCACGTCCGCTTTCCTCCCAAGCTGTAGCAGCAGTGTCAGGCTTCCCGTCGAGTTGACAAAGCGATCTGTGGCTTTCTCTCGAGGTGTCCCAGTGCTGTGACACGTGCCACCATGGTGTGAGTCGACACTCCGGGTGACCGTCGAGATAGTGCAGGGAAATCAGGTTCATCTGGGGTGGACTGAGCCATTTTGTAGTCTTTTGGAATGGTGGCACGACCCCTGGTGTTCCTCTCGACTTTCCTGTTGAGAGCTTCTTCTCTTGAGATGCGACAGAATGCTGGGATTCCCTCCCTGACGAAGCAGGAAAATGGACCCTCCTTCGGGATGAGGAGGGAGAATCAGGGCTCTTCTTCAGTTGTGGCGGGACCCTCGGATTTCCTCTCGAGTGGAGACGGGTATCTCGGGGAACTTCTGGAGTTGCCTCAAGGGTGTCAAGGAACCTTTCGGGGCTCAGGAGGGAAGGTGGGATTTCTCTCGAAACACCACAGAGGAAAAGGGCCTCGACTCGCAATAAGGGGAGAATTTCCCAATTTTTCTCTACTTGTGGCGGGGACCTCAAGGACCCGCTCTTGGGGCCTCAGAGAGGTCCCGTCTCCATGCGTGTCTCAAGGGGCCCCTCGGGATTCCTCTGCAGTCTCTGCCGGGGCAGAGGTCCTCATCTGGAGTTGAGGCTGGAACCTCCGGCTTCTTTTCCAGGGCCGACATGGATCTCAGGATTTCTCTGGGGCATCCACAGGTCAGTCAGGCCTCGTCTTGTGTGGAGCCAGGCAAGTATGCTCTCGTCTCGAGCCAGAAAAGCAGTGTCAGGCTTCCTGTCTGGTTGACCATAGTGATCTGTGGCTTTCTCTCGAGGTGCCACAGGGCTGTCACACATGCCAACGTGTTTTGAGTTGGTCCTCGGGGTGACCATCCTGAAAGTGCAGGTTAGTCAGTTGTGTCTGGAGCACACTGGGACATCGGGTGCCTTTTGAAATGATGGCACGTCCCCTGGAGTTCCTCTCAAGCGTCAAGTGGACTCTGCCTCCTCTTTAGTTTCGATGGAAATGCCGGGATTCCCTCCCCGACGAAGCAGGGAAACGGACCCTCCTTGGGGATGAGGAGGGAGAACCTGGGCTCTCCTTGAGTTGTGGCGGGACCTTCTGTGTTCCTCTCGACTGCAGATGGGGATGTCGGGGACCTTCTTGACTTGCCTCAAAGGTGTCAAGGACCCTTTCAGGGCTCAGGAGGGAAGGTGGGATTTCTCCTGAGACGTCATAGCAGAAACGGGCCACAGCTCACATTGAGGGGAGAATCTCCTGGTTTTCCTCGAGTTGTGGTGGGGTTCATCTCGAGTTATGACGGGAACCTCAGGGACCCGCTCGTGGAGCCTCAGAGATGTCCAGTTTCCACGCGTGTTGCGAGTTCCCCTTTGGGATTCCTCTGCAGTCACTGCCAGGGCCGAGGTCCTCATCTGGAGTTGAGGCCGGAACCTCAGGCTTCCTTTCCAGGGCCGACATGGATCTCGAGGTTCCTCAGGGGCATCCGCAGGGGAGTCAAGGCCTAGTCTTGTGTGGAGCCATGCAAGTCAGCTCTTCTCTCAAGCTGGAAAAGCAGTGTCAGGCTTCCTGTCGGGTTGACCATAGGGATCGGTGGCTTTCTCTTGAGGCGCCACAGGGCTGTCACATCTGCCATCGTGTTTTGAGTCGGTCCTTGGGGTGACCGTCGTGTCAGTGCTGGGGAGTCAGGTGTGTCTGTAGTGCACTGGGACATCGGGGGTTTTTGGAAATGGTGGCACGACCCCTGGAATTCTTCTAGACCTTCAAGTGGAGACTGCCTCCTCATGATGTGCAACGGGAATGCCGCGACTCCCTCCCCGATGAAGCAAGGCAAAGGACCCTCCCCTCAGGATGATGAGGGAGAACCGGGGCTCTTCTTGAGTTGTGGTGGGACCTTCGGTGTTCCTCTCGAGTTCAGAACGGGATGTCGGGGAACTTCTTGAGTTTCCTCAAGGGTGTCAAGGACCATTTCGTGACTCAGGAGGGAAGGTGGGATTTCTATCGAGATGCTGCAGCTTAAAAGGGCCTCAGCTAGCGTTAAGGGGAGAATCTCCTGGTTTTTCTCGAGTTGCAGTGGGGTTCCTCTCTAGTTCTGAGGGGGACCTCAGGGACCTGCTCTTGGAGGCTCAAGAAGGTCCAGTCTCCAAGAGACTCGCGAGGGGCCCTCGGGATTCCTCTGAAGTCACTGCCAGGGCCGAGGTCCTCATGTGGAGTTGAAGCCGGAAACTCAGGATTCCTCTCCAGGGCCGACATGGATCTCGGGGTTCCTCTGGCGCATCCACAGTTGAGTCAGGCCTCATCTCGTGTGGAGCCGTGCATGTCCGCTTTCCTCTTGAGCTTGATAATCAGTGTCAGGCTTCCTGTCTGGTTGACCATAGGGATTGGTGGCTTTCTCTCAAGGGGCCACAGGGCTGTCACACCTGGCATTGTGTTTTGAGTTGGTCCTTGGTGTGACCGTCGCATCAGTGCAGGGGAGACAGGTGTGTCTGGAGTGCACTGGGACATCGGGGGTCTTTTGAAATGGTGGCACGGCACCTCGAGTTCCTCTCAAGCGTCAAGTGGATACCACCTCACTTGAGGTGCGAATGGAACGCCGAGATTCCCTACCCGACAAAGCAGGGAAACGGACCATACTTTCAGGATGAGGAGGGAAAACCAAGGCTCTTCTTGAGTTGTGGCAGGACCCTCGGTATTCCTCTCGAGTGCAGAAGGGTATGTCAGGGAACTTCTTGAGTTTCCTCAAAAGTGTCAAGGACCCTTTCGGGGCTCACGAGGGAAGGTGGGATTTCTCTCAAGATGTCGCAGCGGTAAAGGGACTCAGCTCACGTTGGGGGGAAATTCTCTTTGTTTTTCTCATGTTGCGGCAGGGTTCCTTTTGAGTTCCGATGGGGACCTCAGGGACCCACTCATGGGCCTCAGGAAGGTCCACTCTCCACTCAAGTCGCGAGGGGTCCCTCGGGATCCCTCTGCAGTCGCTGCCGGGGCCAAGGTCCTCCTCTGGAGTCGAGACCGGAACCTCAGGTTTCCTCTCCAGGGCCGAAATGGAACTCGGGGTTCCTCTGGGGCGTCCACAGGGGAGTCAGGCCTCGTCTCGTGTGGAGCCATGCAAGTCTGCTCTCCTCTCGAGCCAGAAAAGCAGGGTCAGTCTTCCTGTCGGGTTGACCATAGGAATCTGTGGTTTTCTCTCATGGTGCCACAGGGCTGTCACACCTGCTATCGTGTTTTGAGTCGGTCCTTGGAGTGACCGTCGAGTCAGTGCAGGGGAGTCAGGTGTGTCTGGAGTGTGCTGGGACATCAGGCATCTTTTGAAATGGTGGCATGACTCCTCGAGTTCCTCTCGAGCCTCAAATGGAGACCTCCTCCTTTTGAGGTGCAACGGCAATGCCGGGATTCCCTCCCCGACGAAGCAGGGAAACGGACCCTCCTCAAGGGATGAGGAGGGAGCACCAGGGCTCTTCTTGAGTTGTGGTGGGACCCTCGGTGTTCCTCTCAAGTGCAGACGGGGATGTCAGGGAACTTCTTGACTTTCCTCAAAGGTGTCAAGGACCCTTTCAGGGCTCAGGAGGGAAGTTGGGATTTCTCTTGAGAGGCCAATGCAGACAAGTGCCACAGCTCGTACTGAGTGGAGAATCTCCTGGTTTTCCTCGAGTTGCAGCGGGGTTCATCTCGAGTTATGACAGCGACCTCAGGGACCCGCTCGTGGGGCCTCAGGGATGTCCAGTCTCCACGTGTGGCACGAGTGGCCCTTCGGGATTCCTCTGCAGTCGCTGTCAGGGCCGAGGTCCTCATCTGGAGTTGAGGCCAGAAACTCAGGATTCCTCTCCAGGGCCGACATTGATCTCGAGGTTCCTCAGGGGCGTTCACAGGGGAATCAGGGCCTAGTCTCGTGTGGAGCCATGCAAGTTGGCTCTTCTCTCAAGCCGGGAAAGCAATGTCAGGCTTCCTGTTGGGTTGACCATAGGGATCGGTGACTTTCTCTCGAGGCGCTCAGGGACCCGCTTGTGGGGCCACAGGGCTGTCATACCTGCCATCATGTTTTGAGTCAGTCCTCGGGGTGACCGTGGAGTCAGTGCAGGGGAGACAGGTGTGTATGGAGTGCACTGGGACATCGGAGGCCTTTTGAAATGGTGGCACGACCCCTGGAGTTCCTCTTGAGCGTCAATTGGAGACCGCCTCCCCTTGAGGTGCGACGGGAATGCCGTGATTCCCTCCCTGACGAACAGGGTAATGGACCCTCCTCTCGGGATGAGGACGGAGAACCTGGGCTCTTCTTGAGTTGTGGCGGGACCCTTGGTTTTCCTCTCGAGTGCAGACGAGGATGTCAGGGAACTTCTTGAATTGCCTCAAGGGTGTCAAGGAACCTTTCGGGGCTCTGGAGGGACGGTGGGATTTCTCTCAAGATGTCACAGTGGAAAAGGTCCTCAGCTCGCTTTGAGGGGAGACTCTCCTGGTTTTCTCGAGTTGCGGCGGGGTTCCTCTCTAGTTAAGATGGGGACCTCAGGGACCCGCTCGTGGGGCCTCAGGGAGGTCCAGCCTCCCCGCAAGTTGCGATGGACCCCTCGGGATTCCTCTGCAGTCACTGCCGGGGCTGAGGTACTCACCTGGAGTTGAGACTGGAACCTCAGGGTTCCTCTCCAGGGCCGACATGGATCTCGGGGTTCCTCTGGGGCGTCTACAGGGGAGTCAGGCCTCGTCTCGTGTGGAGCAATGTAAGTTCGCTCTCCTTTCAAGCCGGTATTGCAGTGTCCGGCTTCCTGTCTGGTTAACCATAAGGATCGGTGACTTTCTCTTGAGGTGCCACAGGGCTGTCACATATGCCATTGTGTTTTGAGTCGGTCCTTGGGTGACTGTCGAGTGAGTGCACGGGAGTCAGGTGTGTCTGGAGTGCACTGGGACATCGGGGGTCTTTTGAAATAATGGCATGACCCCTGGAATTCCTCTCGAGCATAAAGTGGAGACCACATCCTCCTGAGGTGCGACGGGATCGCCGGGATTCCCTCCTCGATGAAGCAAGGAAAAGGACCCTCTCTCCAGATAAGGAGGGAGAACCGGGGCAATTCTTGAGTTGTGGTGGGACCCTTGGTGTTCCTCTTGAGTGCAGACGGGTATGTCGGGGAACTTCTTGAGTTGCCTCAAGGGTGTCAAGGACCTTTTCGGGGCTCAGGAGTGAAGGTTCGATTTCTCTCAAGATGCAGCACCAGAAAAGGTCCTCAGCTCGCGTTGAGGGGAGAATCTCCTGGTTGTTCTCGAGTTGTGGTGGGGTTCCTCTCGAGTTACGATGGGGACCTCAGGGACCTGCTCATGGGGCCTCAGGGACCTCCAGCCTCCACGCAAGTTGCGATGGGCCCCTCAGGATTCCTCTGCACTCGCTGCCAGGGCTGAGGTCCTCATCTTGAGTTGAGGCTGGAACCTCAGGCTTCCTCTCCAGGGCTCACATGGATCTCGGTGTTCCTCACAGGATCCAGGGTGTCAAGGACCCTTTCAAGGCTCAAAAGGGAAGATGGGATTTCTCTCGAGACACCACAGCAGAAAAGGGCCTCATCTCGCATTGAGGGGAGAATCTCCTGGTTTTTCTTGTGTTGCGGCAGGAAACCTGGTGTTCCTCTAGAATTACGAGGGGGATCTCAGGTACCCACTCGTGTTGCTTCAGGAAAGTCCAGTCTCCATTTGAGTTGCGAGTGGCCTTTTCAGATTCCTCTCCTTTCGGTGCCTGGTCCTATGTCCTCGGCTGGAGCTGAGGCCGGAACCTCAGTGTTCATCTCCAGTGCTGACATGGATCTTGGGTTTCCTATGGAGTTTCAACAGTGAAGTCAGGCCTTGTTTCGTGTGGAGACATGCAAGTCTGCTTTCCTCTCGAGCTGTCAACATAGTGTCAGGCTTCCTGTGGAGTTGACATAGGGATCTGTGGCTTTCTCTCAAGGTGCCACAGGTCTGTCACTCCTGCCATTGTGTTTGGAGTCAATACTCGGGGTGACAGTCGTGTCAGTGCAGGGGAATCAGGTGTATCTGCAGTGGATTGGGACATCAGGGTCTTTTGGAATTGGGGCACAGCCCCTGGAGTTCCACTCAAGTTTCAAGTTGAGACTGCCTCCTCTTGAATTGTGATGCAAAACTGGATTCCTATCCCAGTGAAGCAGGGAAATGGACCCTCATCTCAATATGAGGAGGGAAAAGTGGGGCTCTTCTTGAGTTGTTTCGGGACACTCGGGGTTCCTCTCGAGTGGAGACGGGTATGTCAGGGAACATCTTGTGTTGCATCAAGGGCGTCAAGGACACTTTTGGGGCTCAAGAGGGACGTGGATTTATCTCAAGACGTTGTTGCGGAAAAGGGCCTCATTTCACGTTCAGGGGAGAATCTCCTGGTTTTTTCTGGACTTGCATCAGAAAGCTTGGGGTTCCTCGCTAGTTATGAAGGGGACCTCAGGGACCTACTCATGTTGCGTCATGAAAGTCAAGTCTCCATGGGAGTTGCGAGGAGCCTCTCTAGATTCCTCTCCAGTCAGTGCTGGGTCCTAGGTCCTCATCTGGATTTGTGGCTGAAACCTCAGGGTTCCTCTCCAGTGCTGACATGGATCTCGGGGATCCTTGGAGTTTCAACTGGTAAGTTGGGCCTCGTCTCATGTGAAGACATGCAAGTCCGCTTTCCTCTCGAGCTGTAATAGTAGTGTCAGTCTTCCTGTCAAGTTGACATAGGAATCTGTGACATTCTCTCAATGTGCAACAGGGCTGCCACACCTGACATCATGTTTTTAGTCAATGCTTGGGGTGACTGTCGACTCAGTGAAGGAGAATCAGGTTTATCTGGAGTGAATTTGGACATCAGGGTCTGTTTGAATTGTGGCACGAACCCTGGAGTTCCTCTCGAGTTTCAAGTTTAGACAGCCTCCTCTGAAGTTTCCACGGCAACAGCAGGATTCCTTTCCTGACGAAGCAGTGAAATAGACCCTCTTCTCGAGATGAGGAAGGAAAAAGGGGGTATTCTTGAGTTGTGGTGAGACACTCGGTGTTCCTCTTGAGAAGTGACCGGTATATTGGGGAATTTCCTGAGTTTCTTCAAGGGTGTCAAGGACCATTGCAAGGCTCAGGAAGGAAAGTGGTATTTTTCTCAAGACCCTGCAGCGGAAAAGGGCCTCATCTCGTGTTGAGGGGAGAATCTCCTGGTTTTTATCGAGTTGTGGCAGGAAACTTCGGGTTCCTCTCGAGTTACAACGGGGACCTCAGGGACCCACTCATGTTGCCTCAAGAAAGTCTAGCCCCATGCAAGTTGCAAAGGGCCTCTCAGGATTCCTCTACAGTCAGTGGAGGGGCCTAGGTCTCATCTGGAGTTGAGGCCAGAACCTCAGGTTTCCTCTCCAGTGCTGACTTGGATCTCTGTGTTCCTATGTAGTTTCAACAGGGGAGTCAGGCCTCGTCTCGTGTGGAGACATGCAAGTTGGCTTTCCTCTCGAGCTGTACAAGTAGTGTCAGGCTTCCTGTCGAGTTGTCATAGGGATCTGTGGCTTTTTCTCAAGGTGCCACAGGGCTGTCACACATGCCATCATGTTCTTATTCTATACTCAGGGTGACATTCGAGTCAGTCCAGGGGAATCAGGTGTATCTGGAGTGGATTGGGACATCAGGGTCTTTCTGAATTGTGGCAGGACCCCTGGAGTTCTCTCGAGTTTCAAGTTGAGACCGCCTCCTCTTGAGGTGCGATGGGAATGCTTGGATTCCTTTCCCGATGAAGCAGGGAAATGGACCCTTGCTGGGGTCCAGCCCTGGTTGGATCCAGGGTATCCAAAGCGTGGACGATGAGGCGAGAGAGATATATAGATAAAGAGAGAGATAAAGAAAGATTTTTCAGTTAAGAGAATAGAGGAGAGAAAAGAGGCTGAAAATCTTTGGTTTACACAGAAAGCCTATAAAGTCTCAAGACAAGGGAGTTACACAGTTTACATAGGCCACAGGCACCCACTTGTTTAGCAGAGGGTGCCCTGTTTAAGGCTTCCTCTTGTGTGAGTCTTAGAAGCCCGGGCAGAGAAGTGAACACGGAGGAGCACTGCACCCCAAGGGATTAGCCTGAAAAAGAAGTAAAGAGAGAAAGAAAGTACGACATGGGGAGGCCAAGATTGTGTAAGACCTATAACTTTATTTTCAAAAGGAGCTTATATACCCTATGTTTTATGATACTCGGGGTGACAGTCGAGTCAGTCCAGGGGAATCAGGTGTATCTGGAGTGGACTGGGACATTGGGATCTTTCTGAATTGTGGCAGGACCCCTGGAGTTCTCTCGAGTTTCAAGTTGAGAACGCCTCCTCTTCAGGTGTGATGGGATCACCGGGATTCCTTTCCCAATGAAGCAGGAAAATGGACTCTTACCGGGGTCCAGCCCTGGTTGGATCCAGGGTATCCAAAGCGTGGACGGCAAGGCGAGAGAGATATATAGATATAGAGAGAGATAAAGGAAGATTTTGCACTTAAGAGAATGGAGGAGAGAAAAGATGCTGATATTCCTTGGTTTACACAGAAAGCCAATAAAGTCCCAAGACAAGGGAGTTACACTGTTTATGTAGGCCACAGGCACCCACTTGTTTAGCGGAGGGTGCCCCACCTTGGGCTCCCTCTCGCGTGTGTCTTTGAAGCCCGGGCAGAGAAGTGAACATGGAGGACCCCTGCACCCCAGGGAATCAGTTTGAGAAAAAAGTAAAGGGAGAAAGAAAGCACGACACGGGGAGGCCAATCTTGTTCAAGACCCGCAACTTTATTTTCAGAAGGAGCTTATATACCCTACGTTTTACATAATGGAGGATACAGAGTCATGCAGGGGCAGCAGTCCTGACCCTTATCGATACCAGGCTTTCTTTCTGCATACTTTCCCGTATGCAAAAGGTCTCAGGTGATTTACATTATCTTCTGGTCAAGAGGCCTGTTAACATTTTATGACTCTTTTCCTTGATGAATGTTAATCAACCAGAAAACTCATTTTCCCTTGAAGTGCTTTTTCTTTAATCTGCATCACCCTCAAAGTACTAAATAAAGTTACATTCCTATAGAACAAAGGTTCAATGAGTTACAGCAAAGTACTTAACTCAAAGATCTAATGTTGCTGATGCCAGGGCTACTATCTGTTTTTCCTCTATACCAACTATATCAACAAATAAAAGATGTGAAAACTTGGCAGCAAGTATTGGCTCAACAATGAAATCCTTAACCAATTCTATTCTAATGATTGTTAACTCCTCAAAAGGCTCTACATTCCTAGAATGTTTTAAGCTTCCTGTGCCTCTCGTGCTTGGAAGGCTGTAAACAATCACATGCGTAGTTGACATAATCCGCATAAATCTGTAGGGCAACTAAAAAAGCTATCAGAAGGGTTTGAATTGAAACACTCCAATTACTTGCCCAGGAGACTTACAAACTAGAGCTCTAAGTTAATTTTCTTCAGAGAAAGGTGGTCAGGGACAGCCCCCAATGGTAACAGAGGAGTTGGTGAAAAATAGCAGAACAGAGAGATTCTCTGTTTTGGGGATAGATGCTCGAGGAGGTCCATAGGGTCCCTCAAGTTCTGACTCGACTTTGCCTGTCAGGCCTCTTCCTCAAGACTTTTGCCGTGGGTGGGATATCCTGTGCTGGCTCCAAACTGAACCTCATGTCGAGATGAGGAGGGAAAAACAGGGCTCTTCTTGAGTTGTGACAGGACACCCGGTGTTCCTCTCCAGTGGAGACGGGTATGTTGGGAAACTTCGAGTTGCATCAAGGGTATCAAGGAACCTTTCGAGGCTCAAGAGGGAATGTGAGATTTCCTTGAGACGCTGCAGTGGAAAAGGGCCTCATCTAACGTGGAGGGGAGAATCTCCTGGTTTTTCTCAAGTTGCGGCAGGAAACATGGGGTTCCTCTCCCTTTATGACAGGGAACTCAAGGACCCGCTCATGTTGCCTCAGAAAAGTCCAGTCCCCGTACGAGTTGCGAGGGGCCTCTCAGGATTCCTCTCCAGTCGGTGACGTAGCCTAGGTCCTCATCTGGAGTTGAGGCTGGAACCTCAGGGTTCCTCTCCAGTACTGACATGGATCTTGGGGTTCCTATGGAGATTCAACAGGGGAGTCAAGCCTCGTCTCTTGTGGATACATGCAAGTCCGCTTTCCTCTCGAGCTGTAAAAGTAGTGTCAAGCTTTCTGTTGAGTGGATGTAGGGATCTGTGGCTTTCTCTCAAGGTGCCACAGGGCTGTCACACCTGCCATCGTGTTTTGAGTCGATCCTCAGAGTGACAGTTGAGTCAGTGCAGGGGAATCAGGTTTATCTGGAGTCGATTGGAACATCGGGGTCTTTTTGAATTGTGTCAGGACCGTTGGAGTTCTCTCGAGTTTCAGGTTGAGACCACCACCTCTTGAGGTGCAACGGGAATGCCGGGATTCCTTTCCCGACAAAGCAGAAAAATGGACCCTCATCTCGAGATGAGGAGATCTTCTTGATTTGTGCTGGGACATTCAGTGTTCCTCTTGAGTGGAGACTGGTATGTCGGGGATCTTCTTGAGTTGCTTCAAGGGTGTGAAGGACCCTTTCAAGGTTCAAGATTGAAAGTGGTATTTCTCTCCAGACATCGCAGCAGAAAAGGGCCTCTTCTCGTGTTGAGGGGAGAATCTCCTGGTTTTTCTCGAGTTGCAGCAGGAAACGTCAGATTCCTCTCGAGTTACAACAGGGACTTCAGGGACCCGCTCATGTTGCCTCAGGAAAGTCTAGTCCCCATGCAAGTTGTGACGGGCCTCTCGGAATTCTTCTCCAGTCGGTGCCAGGGCCTAGGTCCTCATCTGGAATTGAGGCCAGACACTAAGGGTTCCTCTCCAGTGCTGACTTGGATCTTGGTGTTCCTATGGAGTTTCAACAGGGGTGTCAGGCCTCCTCTTGTGTGGAAAATTGGAAGTCTGCTTTCCTCTCGAGCTGTAGAAGTAGTGTCAGGCTTCCTGTTGAGTTGACATAGGGGTCTGTGGCTTTCTCTCGAGGTGCCACAGGGCTGTCATGCCTGCCATCATGGTCTGAGTCGATACTTGGGGTGACAGTCAAATCAGTCCAGGGGAATCTGGTGTATCTGGAGTGGACTGGGACATCGGGGTCTTTCTGAATTGTGGTAGGACCCCTGGAGTTCTCTTGAGTTTCAAGTTGAGACCACCTCCTCTAGAGTTGCAATGGTAACGCTGGGATTCATTTCCTCATGAAGCAGGAAAAATGACCCTTACCGGGATCCAGCCCTGGTTAGATCCAGGGTATCCGAAGAGTGGATGGTGAGGTGAAAGCGATATATAGATATAGAGAGAGATAAAGAAAGATTTTGCACTTAAGAGAATAGAGGAGAGAAAGAGGCTGATATTCCTTGGTTTACACAGAAAGCCAATAAAGTCCCAAGACAAGGGAGTTACACTGTTTACGTAGGCCACAGGTGCCTGCTTGTTTAGCAGAGGTGCCCTGCCTTGGGCTCCCTCTCACGTGTGTCTTAGAAGCCTGAGCAGAGAAGTGAACACGGAGGACCCCTGTACCCCAAGGGATCAGCCTGAAAAAGAAGTAAAGAGAGAAAGAAAGTATGACACAGGGAAGCCAAGCTTGTGCAAGATCGGTAACTTTATCTTCAAAAGGAGCTTATATACCCTACATTTTACATAATGGAGATGCAGAGTCATGCAGGGACAGCAGTCCTGACCCTTATTGATACCAGGCTTTCTTTCTGCATACTTTCCCATATGGAAAAGGTCTCAGGTGATTTACATTAGCTTCTGGCCAAGAGGCCTTTTAACATTTTATGGCTCTTTTCCTTGATGAATGTTAATCAACCAGAAAACTCATTTTCCCTTGAAGTGCTTTTTTTTTTAATCTGCATCACCCTCAAAATACTAAATATAGTTACATTCCTATAGAACAAAAGTGTAGTGGGTTACAGCAAAGTATTTAACTCAAAGATCTAATGTTGCTAATGCCAGGGCTATTACCTGTTTTTTCTATATACCAACTATATCAACAAATAAAAATGTGAAAACTTGGCAGCAAGTATTGGCTCAACAACGAAACCCTTAACCAGTTCTATTTTAATGATTGTTAACTCCTTGAAAGGCTCTACATTCCTAGACTGTTTTAAGCTTCCTGTGCCTCTCGTGGTTGGGAGGCTGTAAGCAATCACATGTGTAGTTGAAAAAGTTTGGATAAACCTGTCAGGCAACTAAGAAAGCTATCAGAGGGATTTGAATTGAAACACTCCAATTATATGCCCAGGAGACTTACAAACTAGAGCTCTAAGTTAATTTTCTTCAGAAAAAGGTGGTCGGGGACAACCCACCATTGGTACCATAGGAGTTGGTGAAAAATAACAAGACAGGCAGATTCTGGTTTTGGCGTAGATGCTCGAGGAGGTCTGTAGGGTCTCTCAAATCCTGACTCGCCTTTGCCTGTCAGGCCTCTTACTCATGACCTTTGTCATAAGTGGGATAACCCGTGCTGGCTCACAACTGAACTTCATGTAGAGATGAGGAGGGAAAAACGGGGCTCTTCTTGATTTGTGACGGGACACCCGGTGTTCCTCTCCAGTGTCGGGAAAAATCTTGAGTTGCATCAAGGGTGTCAAGGAACCTTTTGAGGCCTAAGAGGGAGGGCACAATTTCCTCAAGATGCCACAATGGAAAAGAGCCTCCTCTTGAGTTCAGGAGAGAATCTCCTTATTTTTCTCGAGTTGCAGCAGGAACTTTGGGGTTCCTCTCGAGTTATGACAGGGACCTCAGGGACCCACTCGTGTTGCCTTGTGAAAGTCAAGTCTCCATGCGAGTTAACAGAGGCCTCTCGGGATTCTGCTCCAGTCAGTACCAGGACATAGGTCCTCATCTGGAGATGAGCTTGGAAACTCAGGGTTCCTTTCCAGTGCTGACATGGATCTCAGTGTTTCTATGGAGTTTCAACAGGGGAGTCAGGCCTCGTCTCATGTGGAGACACACAAGTCCGCTTTCCTCTCGAGCTGACAAAGTAGTGTCTGGCCTCCTGTCGAGTTGACATAGGGATCGATGGCTTTCTCTCAAGGGGCCACAGGGCTGTCACACCTGCCATCGTGTTTTGAGTAGATATTCGGTTACAGTCGAGTCAGTGCAGGGGAATCAGGTGAATCTGGAGTGGATTGGGATATTGGATCTTTTGGAATGGTGGCACGACCCTGGAATTTCTCTCGAGTTTCAAGGTGAGACTGCCTCCACTGGAGGTGTGACAGGAATACCGGGATTCCTTTCCCGACCTAGCAGGGAAACGGACCCTCATCTCGAGATGAGGAGGGAAAAAAAGGGCTCTTCTTGAGTTGTGGCATGACACTTGGTGTTCCTCTCGAGTGGAGACGGATGTGTCGGGGAACTTCTTGACTTGCATCAAGGGTGTCAAGGATCCTTTTGAGGCTCAAGAGGGAAGGTTGGATTTCTCTCCAGACACCACAGTGGAAAATGGCCTCCTCTCGTGTGGAGGGGAGAATCTGCTGGTTTTTCTCGAGTTGTGGCAGGAAACTTGGGGTTCCTCTCGAATTACGATGGGAACCTCAGGGACCCACTCGTGTTGCCTCAGGAAAGTCAAGTCACCATGTGAGTTTCGAGGGGCCTCTCGGGATTCCTCTCCAGTCAGTGCTGGGGCCTATGTCTTCATCTGGAGTTGAGGCCTGAACCTCAGGGTCCTCTCCAGTGCTGACATGGATCTCGGTGTTCCTATGGAGTTTCAACAGGGGAGTCAAGTCGCTTTTCACGTGGAGACATTCAAATCCGCCTTCCTCTCGAGCTGTAAAAGTAGCATCATGCTTCCTGTCGAGTTGACATAGGTATCAGTGGCTTTTTCTTGAGGTGCCACAGGGCTGTCACACCTGCCATCATGTTTGGAGTAGATACTCGGGGTGACAGTCGAGTCAGTGTAGGGGAATCAGGTGTATCTGGAATGGATTGGGACATTGGGATATTTTGGAATTGTGGCAGGGCCCCTGGAGTTCCTCTCGAGTTTCAAGTAGAGACCGCCTCCTCTGGAGGTGTGACGGGAATGCTGGGATTCCTTTCCCAACGAAGCAGGTAAATGGAACCTCATCTCAAGATGAGGAGGGAAAAACAGGGCTCTTCTTGAGTTGTGGCTGGACACTCGGTGTTACTCTCGAGTGAAGATGGGTATGTCGGGGAACATCTTGAGTTGTATCAAGGATGTCAAGGAGCCTTTCTAGGCTCAAGAGGGAAGGTGGGATTTCTCTCGAGATGCCATAGTGGAAAAGGGTCTCCTCTCATGTTGAGGGGAGAATCTCCTGGTTTTTCTCAAGTTGTGGCAGGAAACTAGGGGTTCCTCAGGAGTTACAACAGGGACCTCAGGGCCCCGCTCGTGTGGCCTCAGGAAAATCCAGTCTCCATGTGAATTGCTAGTGGCCTCTCGGGATTCCTCCCCAGTCGGTGCCACGGCCTAGGTCCTCATCTGGAGCTGAGGCCAGAGCCTCAGGGTTCCTTTCCAGTGCTGAAATGGATCTCGGGGTTCCTATGGAGTTTCAACAGGGGAGTCAGGCCTCGTCTCTTGTGGAGACATGCAAGTCCACTTTCCTCGCGAACTTTAAAAGTA
The DNA here is from genome assembly GCF_014754425.2 of Oryx dammah. Classification (NCBI taxonomy): domain Eukaryota; kingdom Metazoa; phylum Chordata; class Mammalia; order Artiodactyla; family Bovidae; genus Oryx; species Oryx dammah. Next base: position 28,959 of record NW_024080533.1, read on the forward strand.
GTGTCAGGCTTCCTGTAAAGTTGACATAGGGACCTGTGGCCTTCTCTCGAGGTGTCACCAGACGGTCACACCTGCCATCGTGTTTTGAGTCCATACTCAGAGTGACTGTCGAGTCAATGCAGGGGAATCAGTGTATCTGGAGTGGATTGGGATATTGGGGTCTTTTGGAATTGCAGCAGGACCCCTGGAGTTCCTCCCGAGTGTCCAGTTGAGATCTACTGGGAGCCAGATTGAGGAGTCCCACCAGTGGCAAATGTCATGAGATTAAGAGGTCCCACTGGCAAATGTGACCCCTGCCTTAAGGGAGCCTCACTGAATCTGCTCCTGCATCTGCCCCAAATCCAGAGTCTCCTGCCTTACTGCATTGTGCTTTTCACCTACTTTTCTGGCATTAACCAGGGGCTCTCCCCCCACCACCTTTTTCTGGAAAAAGTTAATTTAGAACTTTTAGATAATAAGTCTCCTGGGACTCTTTGTATATGGAAAGATGTGCAGAAAGAAAGCCTGGTCTTGATAAGGATCAGGGCTGCTGACCCTGCATAACTTTGTATTATCCATTGATCTCTATGTACAACCAAAAGTGTAAAAAGCTTTCCTGGAAAATAAAGGATGGACTGGTCCCTGGAAAGACTCGTTTCCCTGTGTTGTCTTTTCTCGTTCCCTTCTTTTCTGGCTGAATTCCCATCTGGAGCATGGAGGCTTGCCATGTCTACTTACTTGCCTTGGCTTCTAAGACCCACATGAGAGGGAACCCAAGGCGAGGCACCCTCTGCTACTTAAGTGGGCATCGGTGGCCTACGTAGGTGGTGCAAACTCCTTGTCTAGGAGTTTTATTGGTTTTCCACGCAAACCAAGTTATTCAGCCTCTTTTTCTCCATTAATTTTCCTACTATACTATTCCTTCCTAATCTCTCTTTATATTTCTAATTAAATAATTCTTTCCTAAGACACCGACTCCATCCCCACTTCGAATTACCCTGGATCCACCGGGGCTTGACCCCAGCAAGTGGCGCCTGAACAGGGACATTCGAACGTAGGTTCTTCGGAGCAATTTCTATTGCTCCCGCTGGAGCACACTCTGTTGCTCCCCGCAGAGTGAGTTCAATCACTCCCCCCAGAGTAATTGCGGTTACTCCCACAGTGTTGAGTGTTCAGGACAGATATGACCCCACTTAGGGTGCTGCAGATCCCCCTGTAGGATAGACAGGGTGAGAAGGAGTGGGAAGTGTTAAAGGGTTTAAGAGAAATCCGGTTTCTAAAGGTTGAAAGAAACCTGCTTTCTACGGGTTGAAAAGAAACCCCCCTTGCCAAAGGTAAAAACCTTGACAAGGCAGACTTTCTACAGGTTGAAAAGAAAACCCCCCTTGCAAAAGATAAAAACCTTGATAAGGTAGACTTTTCTATAAGACTTAATTTTCTGACATGGGTAACAGTGACTCAAAAGAAAGACAGATTTTTATAGGAGTAATCTTGCAATTGTTAAGTAAAAGAGTAATTACAGGAGGGCCTAGAGGAGCTATCCCACTTTGAAGGTCAGGAACGGTGGTGGTAAGGAGATACCCCTCATCCAAGGTAAGGAACAGTGGCTGTGCTTTGCAGGAGCAGCTGTGTAAAGATACCCCATGCCAAGGTAAGAGAAACTCAAGTAAGATGGTAAGTGTTCCCAGAGGGCATCAGAGGGAAGACACACTGAAACCATACTCACAGAAACTAGTCAATCTAATCACACTAGGACCACAGCCTTGTCTAACTCAATGAAACCAAGCCATGCCTGCAGGGCAACCCAAGATGGGCAGGTCATGGTGGAGAGGCCTGAAGGAATGTGGTCCACCGGAGAAAGGAATGGCAAACCACTTCAGTATTCCTGCCTTGAGAACCCCATGCACAGTAGGAAAAGGCAAAATGATAGGATATCAAAAGAGGAATTCCTCAGGTCATTAGGTGCCCAATACGCTACTGGAGATCAGTGGAGAAATAACTCCAGAAAGAATGAAGGGATGCAGCCAAAGCAAAAACAATACCCAGTTGTGGATGTGACTGGTGATAGAAGCAAGATCCGATGCTATAAAGAGCAATATTGCATAGGAACCTGGAATGTCAGGTCCATGAATCGGGGCAAATTGGAAGTGGTCAAACAAGAGATGGCAAGGGTGAACGTCGACATTCTAGGAATCAGTGAACTAAAATGGACTGGAATGGGTGAATTTAACTCAGATGACCATTACATCTACTACTGCGGGCAGGAGTCCCTCAGAAGAAATGGAGTAGCCATCATGGTCAACAAAAGAGTCTGAAATGCAGTACTTGGATGCAATCTCAAAAATGACACTATGATCTCTGTTTGTTTCCAAGGCAAACCATTCAATATCACAGTTATCCAAGTCTATGCCCCAACCAGTAACGCTGAAGAAACTGAAGTTGAACGGTTTTATGAAGACCTACAAGACCTTTTAGAACTAACACCCAAAAAAGATGTCCTTTTCATTATAGGGAACAGGAATGCAAAAATAAAAAGTCAAGAAACAACTGGAGGAACAGGAAAATTTGACCTTGGAATGCGGAATGAAGCAGGGCAAAGACTAATAAAGTTTTGCCAAGAAGATGCACTGGTCATAGCAAACACCCTCTTCCAACAACACAAGAGAAGACTCTATACATGGACATAACCAGATGGTCAACACCGAAATCAGATTGATTATATTCTTTGCAGCCAAAGATGGAGAAGCTCTTTCAGTCAACAAAAACAAGACAGGAGCTGACTGTGGCTCAGATCATGAACTCCTTATTGCCAAATTCAGACTATAATTGAAGAAAGTAGGGAAAACCGCTAGACCATTCAGGTATGACCTAAATCAAATCCCTTATGATTCTACAGTGGAAGTGAGAAATAGATTTAAGGGTCTAGATCTGATAGATAGAGTGCCTGATGAACTATGGAATGAGGTTCGTGACATTGTACAGGAAACAGGGATCAAGACCATCCCCATGGAAAAGAATACAAAAAAGCAAAATGGCTGTTTGGTAGGCCTTACAAATAGCTGTGAAAAGAAGAGAGGCAAAAAGCAAAGGAGAAGAGGAAAGATATAAGCATCTGAATGCAGAGTTCCAAAGAATAGCAAGAAGAGATAAGAAAGCCTTCTTCTGCGATCAATGCAAAGAAATAGAGGAAAACAACAGAATGGGAAAGACTAGAGATCTCTTCAAGAAAATTCAAGATACCAAGGGAACATTTTATGCAAAGATGGGTACGATAAAGGACAGAAATGGTCTGGACCTAACAGAAGCAGAAGATATTAAGAAGAGGTGGCAAGAATACACAGAGGAACTGTACAAAAAAGATCTTCACGACCCAGATAATCATGATGATGTGATCACTAATCTAGAGCCAGACATCCTGGAATATGAAGTAAAGTGGGCCTTAGAAAGCATCACTAAGAACAAAGCTAGTGGAGGTGATGGAATTCTAGTTGAGCTGTTTCAAATACTTAAGATGATGCTGTCAAAGTGCTGCACTCAATATGCCAGCATGTTTTGGAAAACTCAGCAGTGGCCACAGGACTGGAAAAGGTCAGTTTCATTTCAATTCTAAAGAAAGGCAATGCAAAAGAATGCTCAAACTACTGCACAACTGCACTCATCTCATATGCTAGTAAAATAATGCCCAAATTCTCCAAGCCACACTTCAGCAATATGTGAACTGTGAACTCCCTGATGTTCAATCTGGTTTTAGAAAAGGGAGAGGAACCAGAGATCAAATTGCCAACATCCGCTGGATCATGGAAAAAGCAAGAGAGTTCCAGAAAAACATCTATTTCTGCTTTATTGACTATGCCAAAGCCTTTGACTGTGTGGATCACAATAAACTATGGAAAATTCTGAAAGAGATGGGAATACCAGGCCACCTGACCTGCCTCTTGAGAAATCTGTATGCAGGTCAGGAAGCAACAGTTAGAGCTGGAACAACAGACAGGTTCCAAATAGGAAAAGGAGTATGTCAAGGCTATATATTGTCACCCTGCTTATTTAACTTATATGCAGAGTACATCATGAGAAACGCTGGACTGGAAGAAACACAAGCTGGAATCAAGATTGCCAGGAGAAATATCAATAACCTCAGATATGCAGATGACACCACCCTTATGGCAGAAAGTGAAGAGGAACTAAAAAGCCTCTTGATGAAAGTGAAAGAGGAGAATCAAAATGTTGGCTTAAAGCTCAACATTCAGAAAATGAAGATCATGGCATCCGGTCTCATCACTTCATGGGAAATAGACAGGGAAACAGTGGAAACAGTGTTAGACTTTATTTTGGGGGGCTCCAAAATCACTGCAAATGGTGATTAGCAGCCGTGAAATTAAAAGACGCTTACTCTTTGGAAGAAAAGTTATAACCAACCTAGATGGTATGTTCAAAAGCAGAGACATTACTTTGCTGACTAAGGTCCGTCTAATCAAGGCTATGGTTTTTCCTGTGGTCATGTATGGATGTGAGAGTTGGACTGTGAAGAAGGCTGAGGGCCAAAGAATTGATGCGTTTGAACTGTGGTGTTGGAGAAGACTCTTGAGAGTCCCTTAGACTGTAAAGAAATCCAACAAGTCCATTCTGAAGGAGATCAACCCTGGGATTTCTTTGGAAGGAATGACGCTAAAGCTGAAGCTCCAGTACTTTGTCCACCTCATGTGAAGATTGACTCTTTGGAAAAGACTCTGATGCTGGGAGAGATTGGGGACAGGAGGAGAAGGGGACGACCCAGGATGAGATGGCTGGATGGCATCACAGACTTGATGGATGTGAGTCTGAGTGAACTCCGGGAGATGGTGATGGACAGGGAAGCCTGGCGTGCTGCGATTCATGGGGTCGCAAATAGTCGGACACGACTGAGCGACTGAACTGAACTGAACTGAACTGAACTGAAAGTTAAGAAAGCCAATATTCAATCCCTTTTCACATTTACATAAGAACAATGTCCTTGGTTTCCAGAAAAGTCCACTGTTAATTTACATAATTGAGTGAAGGTAGGAAAACAGCTAAAAACTTATACTTTGCATGGGCCTGTAAATGCCTTTTCTCTGTGGAATATGATTGGAAATGTTCTGGACTCCCATTATGAGGCTGTTAGACTGTGGCAGAGGTTATAGCAGTGGATGGTGGTGGGTCTCCACCTTCTACATAGATCATATTTTCTGTCATTGACGAAGAAAAGGAGGGAGACTGTGCTCTACCTCCCGAGGAAGGAGAGGGCTTACAGGAAGTTGTGGCCGGGCGCCCTGGTGAGCTTCCTCCTCCTCTACACAAAACTTTAAAAATATCTGATTTAAGACAATGACCGCCACCTCCGCTTGTGCTTCCCAGGGCCCAAGAATTCCCCACTTTGCCTCCAAAGCCTCGCAGAACATTGCCTAAGGTTGAAAAAGAAAAACACTATTTTAAAAACAAAGGAGCTTTTTAAGCAGACGCATAAGCAATATACAGAGCCTGCTCCTTGCAGGAAACCCCCTCAGGGGGGCCTCACCTGAGCAAAAAAAAGAAAGAAAGAAAAAGAAAAATAATCGTTAAAAAAAGGATTCTACAAATAAAAAAATGTTTCTCTTATGGCCAAATCGGGCAGTTTTGTCGGCAATGTCCTGCTAAACAGAGACAACAAATCACACAATCAATCCCAGGTAGCTCAGGACTAGACTTCAGTTCCACCACTGCAACAATATTAACCCCTGATGTACCGGTTACTCCGATTCCAACAGGAGTGGCTGGCCCCCTGCCTGAGGACATTCTGGACTTGTGCTAGGGCATAATTCGCTTTCTTTTCAAGGAATTTCAGTGGTGTCTGGTATAATAGATTCTGATTATACTGGAAAATTAAAGTTTTGATCTTATTGCCTGCTAAAACTGTGCAAATTAATAAAGGTCAAAAAATAGCACACCTTTTGCTTTTACCTTATTATCAGATAAGAAAAACCTTGACTTCTCAAGCTAGGGGCCCCAGAGGATTTGGATCTAATGATCTAGCTTTTTGGGTTCCAGAAATTACCATTTCTATGCCTTTAACAGATCTTTACTGGCCCAGCTCCTGGCCAACACATACAACTGAAAATGAGTTGATGGGATTAGAGAAAGTGGTATACAGGGTGAGAATGCTGCAGAGAATAAGGTGAGGGAGAGTTTAGAACCTTGGAGAGTAGTGAATTCCCCATTGCTGGAGGTATTCAAGCAAAGATTAGATGGTTGATTGTCATCTAAAAAGCTATAGACTAGATTTAGGTTACAGAAAGATAACTGGAGAAGCTTATAAAGATGTTGTGCAATGGCTCTTTACTTGCATCTCATATTTAGCTCTGCCAAAAGTTTTGAAAACTGATAATGTCCCTTTGAAGCTGTGGAGAGATTGTTTACTAACTTTAAATGATTTCCAGAAATTATTGGGAGATATTAATAGGATACGCCCACATTTAAAACTGACTACTTCAGTTAAAGCCTTTGTTTGATTGCTTAAAAAACAATCCTAATCCCACTTCTAAGGGAAAGGTGATTAGTGAGACCGAGTCGGCTCTTGTTAAACTGGATGAGGCTTTAAATGATCATTTAATTAGGATTAATATTACCAAAACATGAGATTAAATTATTCTTGCCACAAAACCTACACCTACAGGATGCTTGTGACAAGAAGGCCCATTGGTACCATCTACCAGTGACCCCAAGAAAAATAGTTTTATCTTATCCCAGCTTGGTGGCACAATTAATTATTTTAAAATAAAGTATGGAACTTTTTGGAAAATAAGCAGCAAATATAGTAATTCCATTCAATAAGGATCAACTGCAAATCTTACAAAAGAGTGATGATTGGCAAGTTGCCCTGGTAGATTTCAGGGGTCAAATTTTGTTTCATTTGCCCTTAATCCCCCTATTGCATTTTTTGAAAACACATCCAGTAATTTTTCTGAAAAAATTTTCTATTCAGCCTTTGAAAGGGGCTATGACTCGGCCTCTGGTTAAGTGAAAAGATCTCCTTACAAGAGAGTAGAAAGGGCCAGCTATACTGCTAACTTGTGGGAGAGGGTGTGCTTGTATTTTTCCCCAGGGTGCTGCATCACCAATTTGGATCCCGGACAGACTGATTTGCCATATCACAGTCCCCCAGGCACCTGGTTCCTCCACTGCCGCTACCACAAATAAGAGAAAGGGCACTCCTCTGGCCCTGCCACCACTGCCTCATGGAACAGCCATGCGCCAGGAGCCGCGGGCGGGGCCAGCCTGGCTTCCAGGGCCCAGTGTGTCCATCTGCGCTCACTTGGCCGCCACTAGGACTGAGGCCGCTTTAGCGAGGGGGTGAGGGCCATGCCTGGGCGCCCGCTGGCAGGAGAGGCAAGATAAACATCGAGATCCCAGCGGAACTGACAGAGCTGCTGCAGCACGAACTCCGACCAGAAAATAACTCTATTTACTCTATTTTAGCTTGTCTACCCTCTCCTTAAATTGTTCTCTTTGCTAACAACTCCAGAAAACTTAATATACAAATGGATTATACAGGTGGACCTAATGTAGTGTCTTGTGAACAATGTATGCTTTCATCTTGCTTAACTCCTCAATATAATGTTTGTTCTTTTGTGGTGCTAAAACGTCCATCCTATCTTATGGTGCCTGTAACTGTAACTACTTATTGGTATGATAATTATGGTCTTGCTGTGTTAAAACAACTACAAGGTTTAATGCAATCACGATGGTTGATGGGCTTACTAATCTTAGGGAATTCAGCTTTAATAACAACTACTGCTGTTACTGTTACTGTTACTGTTACTGTTACTATTACTGTTACTGTTATTGTGGCAGCAATATCATTGACTCAACAAGTGTATACTGCCCAATATGTTGAAAAATCATATTTTAGGTGTTTGTAATAGCTCAGATATTAGTTTAGACTTAGGGAAACTTCATAATCAGATACAGACTATGGAACACTCCCGATTAGATTTTACTGCCACAGGAACAGCAAATGACTTTTTCCATACAATCTCTGACTTCATTTCTGAAAAGAATATTCTGTCTACTGTTTTCAGCTATGTTACTGTGGGTGCTCTAATCTTGCTCCTCATAATCATTCTTCCTTGTATTGTCAGGATCCTTCAGCAGAGCATTCAGAAACTTGAGACTGAACTACATCTGGCTGTTTTAAAAAATAAAAAAGGGGGAGATGCCAGGAGCCAGCACAAGGAGTCCCGCCCGTGGCAAAGGTCATGAGGTTAAGGGGTCCCACAGGCAAAGGCGAGTCCGACCTTAAGGGAGCCTTGCTGAATCTGCTTGTGCATCTGCCCCCAAACCAGAGTCTGCCTGCCTTACTGCATTGTGCTTTTTGCCTACTTTTCTGACATTAACAGGGGGCTGTCCCCCCACTACCTTTTTCTGGAAAAAGTTAATTTAGAGCTTTTAGATAATAAGTCTCCTGGGTATAAAATGAGTGTTTCAATCCAAAAACCCCTCTGATGGCTTTCTAGCCTGCCTACAGGACTCTTACAACTGCACAGGTGATTGCTCACAGCCCCACGACCACGAGAGGCACAGGGAGTTTAAAACGTCCTAGGAATGTAGGGGTTTCTGAGGAGTCAAAATCATTAGAATAGGACTGATTAAGGGTTTAATTTGTTGAGCCAATACTTGCTGCCAAATTTTCATATCTTTTATTTGCTGATACAGTTGGTATATAGAAAAAAAAAAAACAAGTAGCAACATAGATCATTGAGTTAAGTACCTTCTTTGTTATAATCCACTGCACCTTTGTTCTATAGGGATGTAACTTTAGTACTTTGAAGGTGATGCAGATTAAGGAAAAACACTACAGGGAAAATGAGATTAACATTCATTAAGGAAGAGAGCCAAAAATGTTAACAGGCCTTTTGGCCAGAAGATAATATAAATCACTTGAAACCCTTTGTATATGGAAAGATGTGCAGAAAGAAAGCCTGGTCTTGATAGGGGTCAGAGCTGCTGACCCTGCATAACTTTGTATTGTCCATTGATCTCTATGTACAACCAAAAGTACAAAAAGCTTTCCTGGAAAATAAAGGACGGATCAGTTCCTGGAAAGACTGGTTTCCCCCCGTTGTCTTTTCTCATTCCCTTCTTTTCTGGGTGAATTCTCATCTGGAACGTGGAGGCTCACCATGTCTATTACTTGCCCTGGCTTCTAAACCCACGGAGACGGAGCCCAAGGTGGGGCACCCTCTGCTATTCAAGCGGTGCTGGTGGCCTACATAGGTGGTGCAAACTTCTTGTTTTGGAGTTTTATTGATTTTCCACATAAACCAAGTTATTCAGCCCCTTTTTCTCCACTAATTTTCCTACTACAATATTCTTTCCTAATCTCTCTTTATATTTCTAATTAAATAATTCTTTCCTAAGACATCGACTCAGTCCCCCCTTCAAATTGCCCTGGATCCACCGAGGCTGGACCTGGGCAGACTGCCTCCTCTGGAGGTGCGACAGGAACACCGAGATTCCTTTCCCAACGAAGCAGGGAAATGGACCCTCATCCCCAGATGAAGAAGGACAAACGGGGCTCTTCTTGAGTTGTGGTGGGATACTCGGTGTTCCTCTTGAGTAGAGATGGGTATGTCGGGGAACTTCTTGAGTTTCATCAAGTGTGTCAAGGACCCTTTCGAGGCTCAAGAGTGAAGGTGGGATTTCTCTCCAGATGTCACAGTGGAAAAGCACCTCATCTCGTGCTGAGGCAAGAATCTCCTGGTTTTTCTAGAGTTACAGCAGAACTTGGGGTTCCTCTCGAGTTACAACAGGGACCTCAGGGACCAGCTCGTGTTGCATCAGGAAAGTCCAACTCCATGCGAGTTGCAAGGGGCCACTCAGGATTCCTCTCCAGTCGGTGCAGGGGCCTAGGTCCTCATCTCGAGTTGAGGCCGGAACCCCAGGGTTCCTCTCCAGTGCTGATATGGATCTCGGAGTTCCTATGTGCTGGAGTGCAGCCCCTGCAGGATCCAAGTGTACCCTCAGGAGAGACGGCGTCAGTGAAGAGATTTAGAGAGAGACAAAGAAAGAATGTTGCAGATAAAAAATAGAGGAGATAAAGAGGCTGGTATTCCTTGGTTTTGACCAAGAGTCAATAAAGCCCCAACAAGGGAACTGCTCTGTTCATGTAGGCCACACACACCCTCCCGGTCTCACGAGGGAGTGAAGACGCCGAGCGCCTTCCCATTCAGGTCATAGAAGCCCAGGCAGGAAAGTGAACGTAGAGAGCTTCTGTGCTCCAAGGGATCAGCTTGAAAAAGAGAGTAAGAGAGAGAAAGAAGGAAAGACACGTGGTGACCAAGCCTCAGTGAGTGAGGCCTGTAACTTTATTTTCAAAGGGAACTTTTATATCTTGACTTGTACATAGAGGAAAATGAAAGACGCAAAGTCATACAATGTGAGCCCAAACATTACATCTGTTCTGTCTTTATCAAAATCAGGATTTTTTTCTGCATGCCTTTCGCATAAACAATGTTGGGTACATTTTCTTCTGGCCTTGGAGGCCTGTGAACCTTTTATGACCATCTTTTGATAAAGGCTGCTCAACCAGAAAACTTATATTCCCTTGAAATGTTTTTTTTTTTTAATCTATGTCAGCCTCAGTTCAGTTCAGTTCAGTCACTCAGTCATGTCCGACTCTTTGCGACCCAATTAAATGCAGCTTGCCAGGCATCCCTGTCCATCACCAATTCATGGAGTTCACTCAGACTCATGTCCATCGAGTCAGTAATGCCATCCAGCCATCTGATCCTCGGTCGTCTGCTTCTCCTCCTGCCCACAATCCCTCCCAGCAGCAGAGTCTTTTCCAATGAGTCAACACTCTGCATGAGGTGGCCAAAGTAATGGAGTTTTGCTTTAGCATCATTCCTTCCAAAGAAATCCCAGGGCTGATCTCCTTCATAATGGACTAGTTGTGTCTCCTTGCAGTCCAAGGGACTTTCTTTTTTTTTTATGGGATAGGTTCAAAAGTGGTGCTGCTAAGGGACTTTCAAGAGTCTTCTCCAACAACACAGTTCAAAAGCATCAACTCTTCGGTGCTCAGCCTTCTTCACAGTCCAACTCTCACATCCATACATGACTACTGGAAAAACCATAGCCTTGACTAGATGGAACTTAGTCGGCAAAGTAATATATCTGCTTTTGAATATGCTATCTAGGTTGGTCATAACTATTCTTCCAAGGAGTAAGCGTCCTTTAGTTTCATGGCTGCAGTCACAATCTGCAGTAATTTTGGAACCCCGAAAAATAAAGTCTGACACTGTTTCCACTGTTTCCCCATCTATTTCCCATCAAGTGATGGGACCGGATGCCATGATCTTCATTTTCTGAATGTTGAGCTTTAAGTTAACTTTTTCACTCTCCTCTTTCACTTTCATCAAGAGGCTTTTTAGTTCCTCTTCACTTTCTGCCATAAGGGTGGTGTCATCTGCATATCTGAGGTTATTGATATTTCTCCCGGCAATCTTGATTCCAGCTTGTGTTTCTTCCAGTCCAGCGTTTCTCATGATGTATTCTGCATATAAGTTAAATAAGCAGGGTGACAATATACAGCCTTGACATACTCCTTTACATATTTGGAACCAGTGTGTTGGTCCATGTCCTGTTCTAACTGTTGCTTCCTGACCTGCATACAGATTTCTCAAGAGGCAGTCAGGTTGTCTGGTATTCACATTTCTCTCAGAATTTTCCACAGTTTATTGTGATCCACACAGTCAAAGGCTTTGGTATAGTCAATAAAGCAGAAATAGATGTTTTTCTGGAACTCTCTTGCTTTTTCCATGATCCAGCAGATGTTGGCAATTTGACCTCTGGTTCCTCTACCTTTTCTAAAACCAGCTTGAGCATCAAGAAATTTATGGTTCATGTATTGCTGAAGCCTTCTTTGTAGAATAGAATTTTGAGCATTACTTTACCAGCATGTGAGATGAGTGCAATTGTGTGAGACTGAGCAATGTTTGGCATTGTCTTTCTTTGGGATTGGAATGAAAACTGAACTTTTCCAGTCATTGGTCACTGCCGAGTATTCCAAATGTGCTGGCATATTGAGTGCAGCACTTTCACCGCATCATCTTTCAGGATATGAAATAGCTCCACTGAAATTCCATCACTTTCACTAACTTTGTTTGCAGTGATGCTTTCTAAGGCCCACTTGACTTCACATTCCAGGATGTCTGGCTCTAGGTGAGTGATCACACCATCGTGATTATCCGGGTCATGAGGGCCTTTTTTGTACACTTCTTCTGTGTATTCTTTTTTTGTTTTTAATTTTAATTTTTAGTTTATTTTCCTTTACAATACTGTATTGGTTTTGCCATACATTGACATGAATCCGCCACGGGTGTACATGAGTTCCCAATCCTGAACCCCCCTCCCACCTTCCACCCCATATCATCTCTCTGGATCATCCTCGTGCACCAGCCCCAAGCATTCTGTATCCTGTATCGAACATAGACTGGCGATTCGTTTCTTCCATGGTAGTACACATGTTTCAGTGCCATTCTCCCAAATCATCTCACCCTCACCCTCTCCCTCAGAGTCCAAAAGTCCATTCTATACATCTGTGTCTCTTTTGCTGTCTTGCATAGAGGGTTATCATTCCCATCTTTCTAAATTCCATATATATGTGTTAGTATACTGTATTGGTGTTTTCCTTTCTGGCTTACTTCACTCTGTATAATCGGCTCCAGTTTCATCCATCTCATTAGAACTGATTCAAATGTATTCTTTTTAATGGCTGAGTAATACTCCATTGTATATATGTACCACAGCTTTCTTATCCATTCATCTGCTGATGGACATCTAGGTTGTTTCCATGTTCTGCCTATTATAAACAGAGCTGCAATGAACATAGGGGTACATGTGTCTCTTTCAATTCTGGTTTCCTCGCTGTGTATGCCCAGCAGTGGGATTGCGGGTCATATGGCAGTTCTATTTGCAATTTTTTAAGGAATCTCCACACTCTTCTCCATAGTGGCTGTACTAGTTTGCATTCCCACCAACACTGTAAGAGGGTCCCCTTTTCTCCACACCCTCTCCAGCATTTATTGCTTGCAGATTTTTCGATCTCAGCCATTCTGACTGGTGTGAAGTGGTACCTCATTGTGGTTTTGATTTGCATTTCTCTGATAATGAGTGATGCTGAGCATCTTTTCATGTGTTTGTTAGCCATCCGTATCTCTTCTTTGGAGAAATGTCTATTTAGTTCTTTGGCCCATTTTTTGATTGGGTCGCTTATTTTTCTGGAATTGAGCTGCAGAAGTTGCTTTTATATTTTTGAGATTAGTTGTTTGTCAGTTGCTTCATATGCTATTATTTGCTCTCATTCAGAAGGCTGTCTTTTCACCTTGCTTATAGTTTCCTTTGTTGTGCAGAAGCTTTTAATTTTAATTAGATCCCATTTGTTTATTTTTGCTTTTATTTCCAGTATTTTGGGAGGTTGATCATAGAGGATCCTACTGTGATTTATGTCAGAGAGTGTTTTGCCTATCTTCTCCTCTAGGAGTTTTATAGTTTCTGGTCTTACATTTAGATCTTTAATCCATTTTGAGTTTATTTTTGTGTGTGGTGTTAGAAAGTGATCTAATTTAATTCTTTTACAAGTGGTTGACCAGTTTTCCCAGCACCACTTGTTAAAGAGATTGTCTTTACTCCATTTTATGTTCGTGCCTCCTTTGTTGAAGATAAGGTGTCCATAGGTGTGTAGATTTATCTCTGGGCTTTCTATTTTGTTCCATTGACCTATATTTCTCTCTTTGTGCCAGTACCATACTGTCTTGATGACTGTGGCTTTGCAGTACAGCCTGAAGTCAGGCAGGTTGATTCCTCCAGTTCCATTCTTCTTTCTCAAGATTGCTTTGGCTATTAGAGGTTTTTTGTATTTCCATACAAATCTTGTTATTATTTGTTCTAGTTCTGTGAAAAATACTGCTGGTAGCTTGATAGGGATTGCATTGAATCTGTAGTTTGCTTTTGGTAGTATACTCGTTTTCACTATATTGATTCTTCCGACCCTTGAACGTGGTATATTTCTCCATCTATTAGTGTCCTCTTTGATTTCTTTCATCAGTGTTTTATAGTTTTCGATATATAGGTCTTTAGTTTCTTTAGGTAGGTATATTCCTAAGTATTTTATTCTTTTTGTTACAATGGTGAATGGAATGGTTTCCTTCATTTCTTTTTCTACTGTCTCATTATTAGTGTATAGGAATGCAAGGGATTTCTGTGTGTTGATTGTATATCTTGCAACTTTACTATGGTCATTGATTAGTTCTAGTAATTTTCTGGTGGAGTCTTTAGGGTATTCTATGTAGAGGATCATGTCATCTGCAAACAGTGAGAGTTTTACTTCTTCTTTTCCAGCTTGGATTCCTTTTATTTCTTTTTCTGCTCTGATTGCTGTGGCCAAAACTTCCAGAACTATGTTGAATAGTAGTGGTGAAAGTGGGCATCCTTGTCTTATTCCTGAGTTTAGGGGAAATGCTTTCAATTTTTCACCATTGAGGATAATGTTTGCTGTGGGTTTGTCATAGATACCTTTTATTATGTTGAGGAATGTTTCTTCTGTACCTGCTTTCTGGAGAGTTTTTATCATAAATGGATGTTGAATTTTGTCAAAGGCCTTCTCTGCATCTATTGAGATAATCATATGGCTTTTATTTTTCAATTTGTTAATGTGGTGAATTACATTGTTTGATTTGTGGATATTGAAGAATCCTTGCATCCCTGGGATAAAACCTGCTTGGTCATGGTGCATGATCTTTTTAATGTGTTGTTGGATTCTGATTGCTAGAATTTTGTTGAGGATTTTTTCATCTATGTTCATCAGTGATATTGGCCTGTAGTTTTTTTTTTTTTTTTTTTTTGGCATCTTTGCCAAGTTTTGGTATTAGGATTATGGTGGCCTCATAGAATGAGTTTGGAAGTTTACCTTCCTCTGAAATTTTCTGGAAGAGTTTCCGTAGGATAGGTGTTAGCTCTTCTCGAAATTTTTGGTAGAATTCAGCTGTGAAGCCGTCTGGACCTGGGCTTTTGTTTGCTGGAAGATTTCTGATTACAGTTTCAATTTCCGTGCTTGTGATGGGTCTGTTAAGATTTTCTATTTCTTCCTGGTTCAGTTTGGAAAGTTTTACTTTTCTAAGAATTTGTCCATTTCTTCCACGTTGTCCATTTTATTGGCATATAATTGCTGATAGTAGTCTCTTATGATCCTTTGTATTTCTGTGTTGTCTGTTGTGATCTCTCCATTTTCATTTCTAATTTTATTGATTTGATTTTTCTCTCTTTGTTTCTTGATGCGTCTGGCTAATGGTTTGTCAATTTTATTTATCCTTTCAAAGAACCAGCTTTTTGCTTTGTTCATTTTTGCTATGGTCTCTTTTGTTTCTTTTGCATTTATTTCTGCCCTAATTTTTAACATTTCTTTCCTTCTACTAACTCTGGGGTTCTCCATTTCTTCCTTTTCTAATTGCTTTAGGTGTAGGGATAGGTTATTTATTTGACTTTTTTCTTGTTTCTTGAGGTATGCCTGTATTGGTATGAACTTTCCTCTAAGCACTGCTTTTATAGTGTCCCACAGATTTTGGGTTGTTGTGTTTTCATTTTCATTTGTTTCTATGCATAATTTGATTTCTTTTTTGATTTCTTCTGTGATTTGTTGGTTATTTAGCAGCGTGTTGTTCAGCCTCCATATGCTGGGATTTTTAATATTTTTTCTCCTGTAATTGAGATCTAATCTTAATGCATTATGGTCAGAAAAGATGCTTGGAATGATTTCGATTTTTTTTAATTTATCAAGGTTAGATTTATGGCCCAGGATGTGATCTGTCCTGGAGAAGGTCCCGTGCGCACTTGAGAAAAAGGTGAAATTCATTGTTTTGGGGTAAAATGTCCTATAGATATCAATTAGGTCTAACTGGTCTAATGTATCATTTAAAGTTGGCATTTCTTTGTTAATTTTCTGTTTAGTTGATCTGTCCATAGGTGTGAGTGGGATATTAAAGTCTCCCACTATTATTGTGTTATTGTTAATTTCCCCTTTCATACTTGTTAGCATTTGTCTTACATATTGCGGTGCTCCTATGTTGGGTGTATATATATTTATAATTGTTATATCTTCTTCTTGGATTGATCCTTTGATCATTATGTAGTGGCCTTCTTTGTCTCTTTTCACAGCCTTTGTTTTAAAGTCTATTTTATCGAATATGAGTATTTCTTCTCCTGCATTCTTTTGGTCTCTATTTGCATGGAATATCTTTTTCCAGCCCTTCACTTTCAGTATGTATGTGTCCGTTGTTTTGAGGTGGGTCTCTTGTAGGCAGCATATATAGGGGTCTTGTTTTTGTATCCATTCAGCTAGTCTTTGCCTTTTGGTTGGGGCATTCAACCCATTTACGTTTAAGGTACTATTGATAAGTGAGATCCCATTGCCATTTACTTTACTGTTTTGGGTTCGGGTTTATAAGCCCTTTTTGTGTTTCCTGTCTAGAGAATATCCTTTAGCATTTGTTGGAGAGCTGGTTTGGTGGTGCTGAAATCTCTCAGCTTTTGCTTGTCTGTAAAGTTTTTTATTTCTCCTTCATATTTGAATGAGATCCTTGCTGGGTACAGTAATCTGGGCTGTAGGTTATTTTCTTTCATCACTTTAAGTATGTCTTGTCATTCCCTCCTGGCCTGAAGAGTTTCTATTGAAAGATCTGCAGTTATCCTTATGGAAATCCTCTTGTGTGTTATTTGTTGTTTTTCCCTTGCTGCTTTTAATATTTTTTCTTTGTGTTTGATCTTTGTTAATTTGATTAATATGTGTCTTGGGGTGTTCCTATTTGTTAATCTCTGGGTTTCTTGGACTTGGGTGATTATTTCCTTCCCCATTTTAGGGAAGTTTTCAACTATTATCTCCTCAAGTATTTTCTCATGGTCTTTCTTTTTGTCTTCTTCTGGGACTCCTATAATTTGAATGTTGGAGCGTTTCATATTGTCCTGGAGGTCTCTGAGATTGTCCTCATTTCTTTTAATTCGTTTTTCTTTTTTCCTCGGATTCAATTATTTCTACCATTCTATCTTCTATTTCACTAATCCTATCTTCTGCCTCTGTTATTCTACTATTTTGCCTCCAGAGTGTTTCTGATCTCATTTATTGCATTTTTCATTATATATTGACTCTTTTTTATTTCTTCTAGGTCCTTGTTAAACCTTTCTTGCATCTTCTCAATCCTTATGTCCAGGCTATTTATCTGTGATTCCATTTTGATTTAAAGATTTTTGATCATTTTCATTATCAATTTTTGGAATTCTTTCTCAGGTAGATTCCCTATCTCTTCCTCTTTTGTTTGGTTTGGTGGGCATTTCTCCTGTTCCTTTACCTGCTGGGTATTCCTCTGTCTCTTCATCTTGGTTATATTGCTGTGTTTGGGGTGGCCTTTCTATATTCTGGGAATTTGTAGAGTTCTCTTTATTATGGAGTTCCCTCACTGTGGGCAGGGTTGTATCAGTGGCTTGTCAAGATTTCTTGGTTAGGGAGGCTTGTGTTGGAGTTCTGGGGGGTGGAGCTGGATTTCTTCTCTCTGGAGTGCAATGAAGTGACCAGTAATGTGTTATGAGACATTAATGGTTTTGGAGTAACTTTGAGCTGCCTGTATATTGAAGCTCAGAGGTGTGTTCCTGTGTTGCTGGAGAATTTGTTTGGTATGTCTTGCTCTGGAACTTGTTGGTCCTTGGGTGGTGCTTGGTTTCAGTGTAAGTATGGAGGCGTTTGATGAGCTCCTATTGATTGATGTTCCCTGGACTCAGGAGTTCTCTGATGTTCTCAGGATTTGGACTTAAGCCTCCTGCTTCCGGTTTTCAGTTTTGTTTTTTTTTTTTACAGTAGCCTCAAGACTTCTCCATCTTTACAGCACCAATGATAAAACATCTAGGGTAAAGATGAAAAGTTTCTCCACATTAAGGGACACCCAAGAGGTTCACTGAGTTACATGGAGAGGAGATGAGGGAGGGGTAGTTAGAGGTGACTGGAATGAGATGAGGTGGGATCAAAAGAGGAGAGAGCAAGCTAGCCAGTAATCACTTCCTTATGTGTGCTCCTCAGTCTGGATCACTCAGAGATGTTCACGGAGTTATAAAGGGAAGAAGAGAGGGAGGAAGTAGACAGAGGTGGCCAGGAGGATAAAAGAGGGAAATGAAAAGGAGAGAGACAGATCCAGCCAGTAACCAGTTCCCTAAGTGTTCTCCACCGTCTAGAACACACAGAGATTCACAGAGTGGGTAGAGAAGAGAAAGAGGAGGGAATAGACAGAGGCCACCTGGTGGAGAAAAAGGAGAGTCCAAAGGAGAATAGAGTGGTCAAGCCAGTAATCTCACTCTCAGGTAAAACTGAGTACTGAAGATTGAGTTTTTATATGTACAAAATTGACAACAAATACCAAAAAGCAAAGATTAAAAATCTAGAGTAGAGGTTGGATTTTCAAAAATACAATATTAAAGAAAAGAAGAAGAATGAGAAGAAAGAAAAATAAATCAAAGGAAAAAAACAAAGCCACATGAATTATTAAAAAACAACAACAATAACCACAAAAAGAGTATATACGGCGTTTACTTTAAAAATAGGGTCTTTTTTTAAGTAATAGTAGGTTATAAAAATAAAAATTAAAGGAGAAATAGAGGACTTAAAATTTTAAAAGGTTAAGAAAAAGAAGAGGAAAAAGAAAAGAAAAAACAATCACACAACAATATCAACAAAAAAAATGATCATAAAAATAGTAGATAGATCTGGTTCTTTCTCTGGTGTTGTGGGCAGTGTGGGGTCACTTCCAAGGCGGTTCCCTCTGTTTAACTTCTGTTTGCTGGTCTCTTCAGTGTCTGATTTCCTCCCTGTCATTGGGGGGCGGTGTGGACTTTTTTTTTTTTTTAGGCTCACTTGTTCAGTCACACTGTGGGAAGGGAGGGATGCTACAAACAAGTACCACTGGCATGTGATTGCAGTGTCTCAGCCCCGCTGGGCCTGCCCTTGCTCGTGGCACACACCGCTCAAGCTCTATGTTGCTCTGCCAGGAACCATTGGAGGCCAGCCCTAAGCTGCATGCACCTCCCCTATCTAAACTGCTCAGGCTTGGTGCTCAGGTAGCCCTCAGAGGTGTCAGAGGCCAGCCCTAGGCTACATGCACCTCCCTGGTTTAAGCTGCTCAGGCTTGGTACTCAGGTAGCCCTCAGAGGCACAGATTCAGTTGGGCCTGCGTTTTGTGCCCTTCCCAGTTCGAGTAGCTCAGGTGTTTGGCGAGCGCAGTCTCTGTGACTTATCACCTTTCCCATCTCTGCTGCTCAGTTTCTTGGGTGTATCACTGGCATCCCTTCTCTGGCGGCTGACAACTGTCCAGAACCCCCAGAAGTCTTAGTTAGCAAAGAAGCCTGCTTGAATTTTGGTAGGTAATGTCTCTCTTGGGCTGCGATTGCCCCTTCCAGCCCTTACGGCTCTGGCTGCCTGTCACTAGAGGGGGATGGTCTGCAGCCGGTTATTTCTGTTCTGTCCTTTGTTCTGTGTGTGGTCCTGGTGGTGTCTTATGTTCAAGCTTTTAGCGTGGTAGCTATCCCACAGTCTGGTTTGCTAGCCAAAGTTAGTTCTCTCTGGTTATGCGTGGGGCGTTCCAGCCTGAATCTTACAAAGCACTGCAGCCCGCGCTTCTCGCACCTCCCTGCCCAGCCCCCACTTGCTAGTGGCGTATGCAGACGTCTGTGCTGCTTACGCTGGGGGAGTTACTGTTGGGCTCATAATCTGTTGGTTTTAATTATTTATTTATTTTTCCTTCCTGTTATGTTGCCCTCTGTGCTTCCAAGGCCTGCCACAGACTTGGGAGCAAGAGTGTTTCCTGGTATTTGGAAACCTCTCTTCTTAAGATTCCCTTCCTGGGACGGAGCTCCCTCCCTACTTCCTTTGTCTCCTTTTTCCTCTTTTATATTTTTCCTACCTGTTTTTGAAGACAATGATCTGCTTTTCTGGGTGCCTGATGTCCTCTGCCAGCATTCAGAAGTAGTTTTGTGGAATTTACTCAGCATTGAAATGTTCTTTTGATGAATTTGTGATTGAGAAAGTGGTCTCCCCCTCCTATTCCTCTGCCATCTTAGGACCGCCCCCTTTTCTGAGTATTCTTGCCACCTCTTCTTAGTATCTTCTGCTTCTGTTAGGTCCATATGATTTCTGCCCTTTATCAAGCCCATCTTTGCATGAAATGTTCCCTTGCTATCTCTAATTTTCTTGAAGAGATCTCTAGTCTTTCCCATTCTGTTGTTTTATTCTATTTCTTTGCATTGATCGCTGAAGAAGGCTTTCTTATCTCTTCATGCTATTCTTTGGAGCTCTGCATTCAGATGCTTATATCTTTCCTCTTCTCCTTTGCTTTTTGCCTCTCTTCACAGCTATTTGTAAGGCCTACCAAGACAGCCATTTTGCTTTTTTGTATTTCTTTTCCATGGGGATGATCTTGATCCCTGTCTCCTGTACAATGTCACAAACCTCATTCCATAGTTCATCAGGCACTCTATCTATCAGATCTAGGCCCTTAAATCTATTTCTCACTTCCACTGTATAATCATAAGGGATTTGATTTAAGTCATATCTGAATGGTCTAGCAGTTTTCACTACTTTCTTCAATTTAAGTCTGAATTTGGTAATGAGTTCGTGATTTGAGCCACAGTCAGCTCCTGGTCTTGTTTTTGTTGACTGTATAGAGCTTCTCCATCTTTGGCTGCAAAGAATATAATCAATCTGATTTTGGTGTTGACCATCTGGTGATGTCCCTGTGTAGAGTCTTCTCTTGTGCTGTTGGAAGAGAGTGTTTGCTATGACCAGTTCATTTTCTTGACAAAACTCTATTAGTCTTTGCCCTGCTTCATTCCTCATACCAAGGCCAAATTTTCCTGTTACTCCAGGTGTTTCTTGACTTCCTACCTTTGCATTCCAGTCCCGTATAATTAAAAGGACAACTTTTTGGGGTGTTAGTTCTAAAAGATCTTGTAGGTCTTCATAGAACCGTTAAACTTCAGCTTCTTCAGCGTTACTGTTTGGGGCATAGACTTGGATTACCGTGATATTGAATGGTTTGCCTTGTAAACAAACAGAGATCACTCTGTCGTTTTTGAGACTTCATCCAAGTACTGCATTTCAGACTCTTTTGTTGACCATGATGGGTACTCCATTTCTTCTGAGCGAATCCTGCCCACAGTAGTAGATATAATTGTCATCTGAGTTAAATTCACCCATTCCAGTCCATTTTATTTTGCTGATTCCTAGAATGTCGACATTCACTCTTGTCATCACTTGTTTGACCACTTCCAATTTGCCTTGATTCATGGACCTGACATTCCAGGTTCCTATGCAATATTGCTCTTTACAGCATCGGACCTTGCTTCTATCACCAGACACATCCACAGCTGGGTACTGTTTTTGCTTTGGCTCCATCCCTTCATTCTTTCTGGAGTTTTTTTTCCCCACTGATCTCCAGTAGCATATTGGCTGCCTACTGACCTGGGGAGTTCCTCTTTCAGTATCCTCCCATTTTGCCTTTTCATACTGTTTATGGGGTTCACAAGTCAAGAATACTGAAGTGGTTTGCCATTCCCTTCTCCAGTGGATCACATTCTGTCAGGCCTCTCTACCATGACCCGCCCGTCCTGTGTTGTCCTGCGGGCATGGCTTAGTTTCATTGAGTTAGACAAGGCTGTGGTCCTAGTGTGATTAGGTTGATTAGTTTTCTGTGAGTATGGTTTCAGTGTGTCTGCCCTCAGAAAGCATTAAACAGAGTTACATTTCTCACAGAGCAAAAGTGCAGTGAGTTACAACAAAAAAGAACCAATCAGCTCAAAGGTCTGATATGGTTAATTCCAAGGCTATTGCTTGTTTTTCTTAAATTCCAACTACATTAACTATAGCACTCCCAGGTGCACAGTGGATAAGAGATATGGAACTTAGCAGCAAGCACTGGCTCAACAATGAAATTCTACACCAGCACTACTCTAATAACTTTTAACTCTTCAAAAGGCTCTATATTTTTAGAATGTTTTAGGCTTCCAGTGCCTCTCACAGTTAGGAGGTTGTGAATAATCACATACATAGTTGCAAAGTCTGGATAAACATGTCAGGCAAGCTAGAATGCCAACAGAAGGGGTTTGAATCGAAATATTCCTTTCATGTCCAGGAGACTTATTAGCTAGAGCCTAAGTTGATTTTTTCAGAGAAAGATGGTCAGGGATAGCCCACATTAATGTCAGAAGAGTTGGTGAAGGGCACAAAATAGTAAGACAGACAGATTCTGGTTTTGTGGTAGATGCTTGAGCAGGTCCAGGGCATCCCTCGAGTCCTGATCTGCCTTGCTCACCACATCTCTTCAAATGACCTTGTCATGGGTGGGATCTCCCTTGCTGGCTCCCAACAGTATGGAGTTTCAACAGGGGAGTCAGGCCTTGTCTCGTGTGGAGGCATACAAGTCACCTTTCCTCTCAAGCTGTAAAAGTAGTGTCAGGCTTCCTGTCAAGTTCACATAGGGAACTGTGACTTTCTCTCAAGGTGCCACAGGGCTGTCACACCAGCCATCGTGTTTGGAGTCGATATTCGAAGTGACAGTCGATTCAGTTCAGGGGAATTAGGTGTACCTGGAGTGGACTGGGACATCATTGTCTTTGAATTATGTCAAAACCTCTGGAGTTCCTCAGGAGTTTCAAGTTGAAACCGCCTCCTCGTGAGGTGCAATGGGAACGCTGGGATTCCTTTCCCGATGAAGCAGGGATATGCACCCTTATCTCGAGATGGGAGGTAAAAACGGGGCTTTTGTGAGTTGTGGTTGGACACTCGGTGTTCCTCTCGAATGGAGACGGGTATGTCAAGGAACTTCTTGAGTTGCATCAAGGTTCTCAAGGACCCTTTCAAGGCTCAAGAGAGAAGTTGGGATTTCCCTCGAGACGCTGCAGCAGAAAAGGGCTTCATCTCGCGTTGAGGTGAGAATCTCATGGTTTTTCTCCAGTTGCGGCAGGAAACTTGGTGTTCCTCTCAAGTTATGATGGGAACCTCAGGGACCCACTCGTGTTGCCCCAGGAAAGTCACGTCTCCATGCGAGTTTCAAAGGGCTTCTTGGGATTCCTGTCCAGTTGGTGCCAGTTTGCAGTCCTCATCTAGAGTTGAGGCTGGAACCTCAGGTTTCCTCTCCAGTGCTGATATGGATCTTCGAGTTCCTATGTGCCAGAGTCCAGCCCCTGCAGGATCCAAGTGTACCTTCTGGAGAGACAGCATTGGCGAAGAGATTTAGAGAGAAATAAAGAAAGAATGTTGCAGATTTAAAAATAGAGGAAATAAAGAGGCTGATTTTCCTTGGTTTTGACCAAAAGTCAATAAAGCCCCAAGACAAGGGACTTGCTCTGTTCACGTAGGCCGCATGCAAACTCCTGGTCTCCCGAGGGTGTGAAGAGGCAGAGCGCCTTCCCGTTCAGGTCTTAGAAGCCCAGGCAGGAAAATGAATGCAGAGAGCCTCTGTGCTCCAATGGATCAACCTGAAAAAGAGAGAGAGAGAAGACATGGTGTGACGAAGCTTCAGTGAGTGAGGCCCGTAACTTTATTTTCAAAGGAAACATTCATGCCTTACTTGTATATAGAGGGAAATGAAAGATGCAAAGTCATACAGAGTCAGCCCAAACATTACATCTGTTTTGTCTTTATCAAAACCAAGATTATTTTCTGCATACCTTTCCTATAAACAATGTATGTACATTATCTTCTGGCCTTGAAGGCCTGTGAACTTTTTATGACCCTCTTTTGATAAAAGCTGCTCAACCAGAAAACTTATTTTCCCTTGAAATGTTTTTTCTTTATATTTTTAATCTATGTCAGCCTCAGAAAGTATTAAACAGAGTTACATTTCTCACAGAACAAAGGTGCAGTGAGTTACAACAAAAAAGAACCAATTAGCTCAAAGGTCTGATATGGTTAATTCCAAGGCTATTGCTTGTTTTTCTTAAATTCCAACTACATTAACTATTGCACGCCCAGGTGTGCAGTGAATAAGAGATATGGAACTTAACAGCAAGCATTGGCTCAACAATGAAATCCTACACCAGCACTACACTAATAGCTTTTAACTCTTCAAAAGGCTCTATATTTTTAGAATGTTTTAGTCTTCCAGTGCCTCTCACAGTTGGGAGGTAGTGAATAATCACATACGTAGTTGCAGAGTCTGGATAAACCTGTCAGGAAAGCTAGAATGCCCACAGAGGGGATTTGAATTGAAATATTCCTTTCATGTCCAGGAGACTTATTAGCTAGAGCCCTAAGTTGATTTTTTCCAGAGAAAAGTGGTCGGGGATAGCCCCCTGTTAATGTCAGAAGAGTTGGTGAAGGGCACAAAATAGTAAGACAGACAGATTCTGGTTTTGTGGCAGATGCTCAAGCAAGTCCAGGGATCCCTTGAGTCCTGATCCACCATGCTCGCCAAGTCTCTTGAAATGACCTTGTCATGGGTGGGATCTCCCTTGCTGACTCCTGGCGCTATGGAGTTTCAACAGGGGAGTGAGGCCTTGTCTCATGTGGAGACGTGGAAGTCTGCTTTCCTCTCGAGCTGTAAAAGTAGTGGCAGGCTTCCTGTCGTGTTGACATAGGGAACTGTGACTTTATCTTGAGGTGCTGTCATACCTCCCCTTACAGGGCTGTCACACCTCCCATCGTGTTTTGAGTCAATACTCGGGGTGACAGTCAAGTCAGTGCAGGGGAATCAGGTCTATCTGGAGTGGATTGGGACTTCAGGGCCTTTTTGAATTGTGGCACAACCCCTGGAGTTCCTCTCGAGATTCAAGTTGAGACCGCCTCCACTTGAGGTGCGATGGGAAAGCCGGGATTCCTTTCCCAACGAAGAAGGGAAATGGACCCTCATCTCGAAATGAAGATGGATAAACGGGGCTCTTCTTGAGTTGTTGCAGAACCCTCGGTGTTCCTCTCGAGTAGACATGGGTATGTCGGGGAACTTCTTGAGTTGTATCAAGGGTGTCAAGGACCCTTTCAATGCTCAAAAAGGAATGTGGGATTTCTCTCGAGATGCTGCTGTGGAAAAGGGCCTCATCTTGCATTGAGGGGAGAATCTCCTGGTTTTTCTCGAGTTGCTGCAGGAAGCTTGGCATTTCTCTCGAGTTACTATGGGGACCTCAGTGACCCGCTCATGTTCCCTCAGGAAAGTCAAGTCTCCATGCAAGTTGCAAGGGGCCTCTCAGGATTCGTCATCATTCTGTGCAGGGTCCTAGGTCCTCATCTGGAGTTGAGGCTGGAACATCAGGTTTCCTCTCCAGTGCTGACATGGATCTCAGGGTTCCTCTGGAGTTTCAACAGGGGAGTCAGGCCTCGTCACTTGCAGTGACATGGAAGTCTGCTTTCCTCTCGAGCTATAAAAGTAGTTTCAAGGTTCCTGTCGAGTTGACATAGGGATCTGTGGCTTTCTCTCGAGGTTCCACAGGGCTGTCACACCTCCCATCAAGTTTTGAGTCAATACTCGGTGTGACCGTCAAATCAGTGCAGGGGAATCAGGTTTATCTGGAGTGGATTGGGACATCGGGGTCTTTTGGAATTGTGGCATGACCCCTGAAGTTCCTCTCGAGTTTCAAGTTGAGACCACCTCCTCTTGAGGTGCGACGGGAACGCCAGGATTCCTTTCCTGACAAAGCAGGGAAAGGGACCCCCATCTCGAGATGAGGAGGTGAAAACAGGGCTCTTCTTGAGTTGTGGTGGGACTCTCGGTGTTCCTTTCGAGTGCTGACGGGTATGTTGGGCGCCCGGAGCCAACACGGGAGATCCCACCCATTACAAGGTCATGGGGAAGAGCCTGGCAGGCAAGGCAGGATCAGGACTCAAGGGAGTCCCTGACCCCTCCCCCCCCATGACAAGGTCATGTGGAAAAGCCTGACAGGGCAAGGTGGATCAGGTCTCAAGTCATCCTCTGCCTGAGCATCTACCCCGCAACCAAAATCTGTCTGTTTACCTTCTGCTATACTACACTCTTCTTACATTAACAGAGTCTATCCCTGACCACTGTTCTCAGGAAAATTAACTTAGAGCCTCCAGTTAATAGTCTCCTGCATACAAAAGGAGTGTTTCATCTCAGACCTCTCTGCTGGCTGTCTAGCTTGTGTGACAAGTTTATCCACACTCTTGCTACTACAGACATGATTGTTTATGACTTCTCAACCATAAACAGCACAGAGAGTTTGGAGTATTTTGAAATACTCTTAGCATAGAGTTTTTCTAAAGATAAAAATCATGTTGGTGAAGGGTTTCATTGTTGAGTTAATGATTGCTGCCTGGCTTCCATACCCTTAGGCACCCGGGAGTATGTTAACCAATGTAATTGGAATGTCGAAAAAGAAATATAGTAGTTTTGATGTACGCAATACTAGACTTTTGAGTTAATGAAATTTCTTTTTGTTATAAATTACTGTACTCCTCTTTCTTTGTTATAAATCATTTTATCCTTGCTATGTAAGAATGTAACTTTATCACTTTCTTAAGACTGAGCAGATTACAGAAAAAAAAAATCTTAAGGGAAAACAAGTTTTCTGATTGACTAACCTTTATCAATAGAAAGAAAGATGGGGCCATAAAATGTTAATTGGTCTCCAGACCAGAAGATATTGTAAACAAACTTAAGACCCTTGTAAGAACAAAGATATGCAAAGAACACTCTGTCTTTAGATATGGTTCAGAGCAACTGACCCTGCGTGACTCTGCTTCTTACATTTATCTCTATGTACAACTTAAAGTTTAAAAGCTTCCCTGAAAAATAAAGAGACTGACCAGTTCCTTGAAAGACTGGTTTCCCCCGTGTCGTTCTTGCTTTCTCTTCTTTTCAGGCTGATTTCTTGGAGTGCAGGGGCTTGCTATGTTCACTTTTTTGCCTGGGCTTCCAAGACCTGAATGGGAAGGCGCTCTGCATCTGCACTCCTTCAGGAAACTGGGACGGTGTCTGCAGCCTATGTGAATGGTGCAAGTTACTTGTCTGGAACTTTATTGGCTTTCTGCGTAAACCAAGGAATATCAGCCTCTTTCTATCCTATATTTTCCTAACTGCTATATTCCTTCTTTATCTCTTTTGATATCTCTAAATAAATCATTCTTATAGGTCACCAACACCGTCCCCTTGAGGATACCCTGGATCCAACCAGGGCTGGACTCCGGTAAGTGGTGCCTGGAACAGGCTATCCGAAGGTAGGTCTCCCCCAGTGTGCAGTTTTGGGATGGCTAGGCCCCCAGTCAGGGTGCCACGGACCCCCCTGCATAAGGTAGGTAGGGAAAGAAGGGTGGGAAGCTTTGGGTTGAAAAGAAACCCGGTTGATAGGTTGAAAGAAACCTGAAGTGTTGATTCTTGCAATACAAGACAAGAAATCTGTACTGAAATCTTAAATCTTTCTCTATAAAATTTCTGACATGGGTAACAGTAAGTCTAAAGAACGATGGCTTTTTATGGAGTAATCTTGTGATTGTTAAACAAAAGAGTAATTAAAGTTAAGAAATCCAATATTCAATCCCTTTTTACATTTGTATAAGAACAATGTCCTTGGTTTTCAGAAGAGGGCACTGTTAATTTAGATACTTGGGTGAAGCTAGGAAAATAGCTAAAAACTTATTATACTTTGCATGGGCCTGTAGATGCTTTTGCTCTATGGAATATGATTAGAAATGTTCTGGACCCCCATCATGAGGCTGTTAGATAGCCAATGGGAGAGGCTATAGCGGTGGATGGTGGTGGATCTCCACTTTCTATGCAGATATTTTCTGTCATTGACGAAGAAAAGGAGGAAGACTGTGCTCTACCTCCCGAGGAAGGAGAGGGCTTACAGGAAGTTGTGGCCGGGCGCCCTGGTGAGCCCCCTCCCCCTCTACACAAACCTTTAAAAATTTATCCACCACTTTCTGATTTAAGGCGACCACCGCCACCTATGCTTGTGCCTCCCAGGGTCCAGGAATTCCCCACTTTGCCTCCAAAGCCTCCCAGAACATTGCCTAATGCTGAAAAAGATAGAGTTTTTTTAACAAAGGGGCTTTTAAGACAGATGCATACACTCCTTGGGGAAAAAAAATAAGAGGGAAAACAGAAAAAAATAATCATAATAAAAAGGATTCTACAAATTAAAAAAAAATGTTTCTCTTATGGCCAAATGGGGCATTTTTTATTGGCAATGTCCTGCTAAACAGAGACAACAAGCCGTGCCAATCAACCCCAGGTAGCTCAGGACTAGACCTCAGTTCCATCACCACAACAATATTAACCCCTGATGTGCCAGTTACTCCGATTCCAAAGGGCGTGGTTGGCCCCCTGCCTTAGGACATTCTGGACTTGTGCTAGGGCGTAGCTTGCTTTCTTTTCAAGGAATTTCAGTGGTGCCTGGTGTAGTAGATTCTGATTATACTGGGGAAATTAAAGTTTTTATCTCGCCACCTGCTAAAACTGTGCAAATTAATAAAGGTCAAGAATAGCACAGCTTTTGCTTTTACCTTACTATCAGATAAGAAAAACCTTGACTTCTCAAGCTAGGGGCCCCAGAAGATTTGGATCTAGTGATATAGCTTTTGGGGTGCAGGAAATTACCGCTTCTAATCCTTTAGCCCCCACAGTAGTTAAGAGTGCAAAAATATTAGATTGGCATTTTGAGGATACCTGTGGAACTTCCCAACCCTATGTAGTTCCTTTGCTCCCCTTTAGCTTATGAGGGAGGGATGTGCTGTCTCAAATGGGAGTGCTACTTTTTAGCCCTGATGACAAAGTGACCTCCCAAATGCTTCATATGGGCTATGACCCATTAAAAGGATTAGGTAAACAACAGACAGAAATAATTGAGCCAATCTGTCCAACTCCTTGACAGCTACGTACTGGACTGGGGTATCCAAATTTATAATGGAGGCCATTGTTTTCACTGCTGACCCCATTACATGGAAATCTCAATAATCAGTGTGGGTAGAACAATGGCCTCTGCCTAAAGAAAACTTACTGGCAGCTAAAACGTTAATCTTTGAACAACTACAATTGGGACATATTGAGCCCTCCAATAGTCCCTGGAACACTCCTATTTTTGTCATTAAGAAAACAATCTGGCAAGTGGTGACTTTTACAAGATTTGAGAGTGATTAATGCCACCATGGAAGTCATGGGGGCCTTACAGCCTGGGCTCCCTTCCCCAGTAGCCGTTCCAGAGGGATATAATATAATTGTAATTGATTTACAAGACTTTTTTTTTTCACCATTCCCTTAAATGCTGAGGATAAAAAGCGATTTCCCTTTAGTCTGCCATCAAAAAATCTTAAACAGCCTTATTTGAGGTTTCAATGGAAAGTGTTACCTCAGGGAATGAAAAATAGTCCCTACCTTATATCAAAAATTTGTTAATGCCACTCTAGAATATATTAGGGCTAGATATAAACAAGTATATATGATCCATTACATGGATGATATTTTAATAGCTCATCCAGATAGAGCTCATTTGCAAACTGTCC
Organism: Oryx dammah; assembly: GCF_014754425.2. Lineage (NCBI taxonomy): Eukaryota > Metazoa > Chordata > Mammalia > Artiodactyla > Bovidae > Oryx > Oryx dammah. The sequence continues at coordinate 58,468 of NW_024080533.1, forward strand.
TCTAAGATTTAACTCAGGCATTGTCAGCCCTGATAAGAAGCAAAAGTTTTCAAACCTTGCTTTTGAGTTTAGACACTATCTTTTTTCCTTTGATCTGTAAAAAGTTAATAGATGAGACCCAAACCAAGACTTGATTTAAACATAAGAATGGTCCAAGGAGGATGATTTTCAGACAAGTCTGTAGACTGAAAATTAGTTGGTCCGATTAGCTCAGCCTTGAAGCTCGAGTGACCTGCCTCATATCAGCAGAGCTACCCCAATTAATTTACTATTTCAAAGAAAGCTGTTGTTGCAACCTACTGGAGTTCATAAATTGTCAGGGAATGTTTAACAGGAGGATTCCTACGTGCTGTCTCTCATAAATCCTCCATTCCTTATCAGTTCCTGGCAACAGGAACAAGTGGAATGGCATGCGACTCCCAGGACTGAGGTCATAAGATGAGACACATGCATGAATCTCCTTCAGTAAACATTGTCCTTGACAAAACTGCTTAGTCTCGATCCTCTTTCTTAAGATATGGGTTGTTTCCTGACCTTATGACCATTGTTAATCCCTTGTTCCTTTGACAACGGTTGCTGTACAGTTGTTTGGTTTTCTGATATTTATCATTGTCGAAAGAAATTCCTTGTACAACAGCCTATATATACTCACAGAAAAATCATTAAAGCACCCTTCCTCCACCAGAGGCTTGGGTCCCCGTGTCTTTCTTTCTTTCTCTCTCTCTCTCTCCCCTCCCCTCTCTCTTCTCTTCCTCTCTCCAGCTAATTCTCTGGAGCGTGGAAACCCGCCGAGCTCACTCTCCTGCTTGGGCTTTAAAGACCTCCTCGAGAGGGCGCTGGGTGCCTTCGTGAGCAGTGCAAGCCCTGTTCTAGGGTTTTTATTGGTTCTCTGTGTAAACCAGGGAATATTAGCTTCTTTCTCTCTTTCATTTTCTTATCATCGACTCCAGACCATCAGGTTCTGGTCCATTAAAGGACCACGACAATAAATGTTTCTTTTTCATCAGTGGATACCTAATGCTTTACTGAAATCTGTATATTAAATCATAATCAATTTCTTTTTTATTTTTTTATTTTTTTAATTTATTTTTTATTTTACTTTACAATTCTGTATTGGTTTCTCTGTTATTATTTAAACTTTAAACCATGGGAGAAATGGTTTAAAGATGCCATAACTTATAATGAATCAAAAATTACCTCAGTAAAATTTCCAGTAAAATAAACAGATAAATAAATCTTAAAATGTACAACCACAAATGATGTAAGTGGAAAAACTTAAGTGATAGATATATATCTCCAACATTTGTATCATTTTCTTGTACTAGCACATAGAAAATATTTTACATCTGGTTATATTGTCAATTATAGTTTATGCCATTTTCTGAACTATTTAAGGTAGACATATTTCTTATTTGTCTTTATTTGCCTGGGAATCTCCCAAAGCCAAAGTGTTTTTTTATGGAATTAATAAGGTTTTTCTTAAGATACTTACAGTTTTATGCTGAGCAGCTCTTAACATACTACTTTTATATTAAAAAGTAAACTTCCTTATTGTAGGCTATAACTCTTTAGATCATTTCAAAAGTCCTACAGTTCACATGATTTAGATCAAACTGAAGTTTAACCAGGACAATTACAAGGTCAGATATTATACACAGGAAAAAAAATACAATTCTGTATCAAAACTTTAGTTTAAGTAATCTTTTATTTCTGTTTTAATTTCTAATTTTAAAGTTACTTTAATAAAATAAAAGAGTGAACAGAAATTGGCCTATCAATTGCAAGGTTAAACTAGGTTCACAGTTCAATCTGCTATTGAGACATTCTTACTCTCAAAAAATCTTTCTAGCTTTACATTTTATCATAGAACAATTTAATATTCATTACTTTCTTCACTGACTCTTTCACATCTTTGTTCCTGAAGCTGTAGATCAGTGGGTTCAGCATGGGGATGATTACTCTGTAAAAGACAGAGGCCACCTTGACCATGAGCCATGAACTTCTGGAGTTAGGAACACAGTAGAGGAAAAGGATGATCCCATCAAAGATGGTAATGGTGGTCAGGTGAGAGGCACAGGTGGAGAAGACTTTGTGGCGCCCTCCAGTTGAAGGCATCCTTAAGACAGTGATAAAAATGCAAACATAGGAGGTGAGAATAATCATCAGGCTGCTTATTTCATTGAATGTGGCAGAGACTAAAGTGATCTCTTGGCTGAGGTCAGAGCAGGAAACAGCCACTATGGCAGCATGCTCATAGACAAAGTTATTTATGAATTTAGTCCCACAAAAGGATAACATTGACAAAAAGTATGTGTATATTAAGGAACAGGCTATACTCCAAGAGTATGATGCAGATACCAACAAGGAACAAAGCTTCTGGGACATGACAATTGCATAAAGAGGGTTGCAAATGGCTGCAAATCAGTCATATGCCACTACTGCCAAGAGGAATGTCTCTGTCACCACAAATATGCAGACAAAGAAGAATTGCATGAGTCATCCTATGAAGATTATTCTGTCTTCTATAATCAAGGTTTCTAGTAGCTTGGGTGACTAACAGAAATCAAAAAAGAATAAGTGGCTGAGAAAGAAGTACATAGGTGTGTGGAGCCTGGAACTGGACTTGATGATCAGGATCATGCCCAGGTTCCCCAGCACAGTGACTGTGTAGATGGTCAGGAAGACCAGGAACAGGAGCAGCTGGGGCTGAGGATAGTCTGAGAAGCCTGAGACAATGAAAGTGACCTCAGCACTCTGGTTTGCTTGGTTCCTGTGGACAAAATATGAATGGTGATCTACAGGGGTAAGAACCAAAACTTGAAATAGTAAGAGATCAGAAAATGTGTTGAGAAGTTCAGTGGATCTCCGTTAAGAGTGTTTCTGAAAATGCCAGACTCCCACTTTATTTCAATAGCTAGTGTCACTTACATAGTAATTCCACCGTGAATGATAATTTTGTGTTGACATAATTATCGAAAACAAAGAACTAAAACAGACTAAACCCTGCTTGCTCTATTTCAAATAATAAAATCCAGTATTTATTTATTTAGTTTTGACTGTGCTGGGTCCTGGCTGCTGCACACAGTGTCCCCCCACTGGTAGCTGTGGTTCTGGGTTTCTCATTGAGATGACGACCCCCACCCCTTGCTGCAGAGCACTGGCTCTAAAGCAAGCAGAATTCAGTAAGGGCGACTTGCTGGCTCTCGAGAGCAGGTGCAGTAGTTGTGGAGACAGGCCCCACTGCCCTATTGCATGCACTCTTCCTGGACCAGGGACTGAACCCATGGGTGTCCCTTACTGGTTAGGCAGCCTCCCAATCACTGGACCATCAGAGAAGTCCATCAAATAATAAAATTCAGAATTATCAATTGAATTCTGGAACACTCTGTTTGCATGAATTTGAGCTTAATGAAAAGAGTTCAATTGGAGGAAAAACATGAGATTCTACAATTTCTTTCCTGACTCACTTCTTTAGCTCTGAGACAAATTACTTAAAACTGTTAAATTTTTAAATGATAGGTGTTCTGACTTTGTACTTCTAGTAACCTAAAATCTTCAACCCTTTCGGGAATTGTGGTTTGAAAGCAAACTTTTTCACTTACGTTGAATTAATTTTGAAAATGTTTAAATGCTATTCTTCATAGCCTATTTTATTATTCACCAGGAGTTTCAGTCAGTTCAGTCACTCAGTCGTGTGCAACTCTTTGTGACCCCATGAATCACAGCATGCCAGGCCTCCCTGTCCATCACCAACTCCCAGAGTCCACCCAAACTCATGTGCATCGAGTCGGTGATGCCATCCCACCATCTCATTCTCTGTCGTCCCCTTCTCCTCCTGCCTCCAATCCCTCCCAGCATCAGAGTCTTTTACAATGAGTCAACCCTTCGCATGAGGTGGCCAAAGTATTGGGGTTTCAGTTTTAGCATCAGTCCTTCCAATGAACACCCAGGACTGGTCTCCTTTAGGATGGACTGGTTGGACCTCCTTGCAGTCCAAGGGACTCTCAAGAGTCTTCTCCAACACCACAGCTCAAAAGCATCGATTCTTCGGCACACTGCTTTCTTCACAGTCCAACTCTCACATCCATACATGACTACTGGAAAAACTATAGCCTTGACTAGACAGACCAACTTGGCAAAGTCCCTGCTTTTGAATATGCTATCTAGGTTGGTCATGACTTTCCTTCCAAGGAGTAAGCGTCTTTTAATTTCATGGCTGCAATCACCATCTGCAGTGATTTGGGAGCCTCCAAAAATAAAGTCTGACACTGTTTCCACTGTTTCCCCATCTATTTCCCATGAAGTGATGGGACCAGATGCCATGTTCTTCGTTTTCTGAATGTTGAGCTTTAAGCCAACTTTTTCACTCTCCTCTTTCAGCAACAAAATAAGTGCTATACCTGCTATGATAATAGCTGAAACTATCTTGGACAAAAAGCTTTTCTTTTTCCAGCAGAGCACATTGTGGAATTTGGTTGACAAAAATAAGAACTATGAAGCTACTGGACAAAGTATATAAATTTCAACATGCAATAAAACATGTATTATTGCATTTTAAGTTTTTAGCTTTTTCAAAGATAAGTGTCTGGAAAAAACCTATTTGAAATGGAACATCAGAACATTTCTTGATTATTACTGTCACAAGACATATCCTCAATAATAAGATGAGAATATTAGTATAAACTTTGAGTCACCAGAATGGAACTAGATATTTCAATAATGAATCCAAAGATTATAAGACAAGGTGTGATGCATAGTAGATATTTAGCTTTATTTATTTGAATTATGAGTAACAACTGTGATTTCAAAAAAACTTACATGTTGTGAAAATCAGGCACAAACACGGACAGCTGTCAATTGGTGCACACATTTGGGAAGGCAGTGTAGACATCCTTTCCTCTAGAGCCCACATAATAGAAACACTACAGAATTTCATTTAAACACTTAGTCTACAATCCATAATTATATTTCTTATGTCCTATAGGTTTTCTTACCATGTTACAGCTTTCTCTGATCCCCACATTCTGACCTTGTGGGAAAGATATCTTCCAAACACCATTCCCATACTAGATCCTCTGTAACAATAGTGTAAAGTCTCTGTTCTCCTTCGCTTAATATATTCTGTGCAAGATCATGAGAATAAATTTCCATGATTACTTTAACCTGACATTCAGTGACTTTAAGATTCCAAACAAATCATATTAGTGAATGCATGACATTTCTATTATTCAGTTTGATTTTTTCAAAACTGCTTGGATCTATAAAACTGTCTATCAAACAGTCTATCAAACTGTTACATAGCACATGCCCATTTCCTTATATTAATACTTTATTTACCCAGTTTATTCTCTCACTTCTAATATTTTATTTTACCACCTACTATTATAGACAGTGCTCCTTGTTTTGTCCCCTCTGTATACATACAAACATCCATGTTTATAATTAATAAGTATGATATGCTCTATTATTTGATTTATAAATATGATTGTTACTGTCACTTTATTTCTTGACGATTACAGGAAAAAGTGAAAAAATGCCCACTTTTTTTGTTATTCTTCATTTGCCAAAATGTTTATTATATTTCTGACTATATATTGGAAACCCAATGAGAAGACCAGGATGAATATTATTTGAAGAAAGAAAGTATCAGAATACACTACCACAAACATTTTAAATCAAACTAAATGGATTTGTGGGTACTTTGTTCTAAACATATGTGTGTCTCCTGCAAAGATTGTTGTAACTCTGTATTTTCTTTTTAAAATAAAACAAGAGTATGAATCAACTGCCCTAAATACAGAATCCCTTGAATGAATCATTTACTGAAGAACTCCTTGCTAAGAAGTAAACATCTGGAATGCTGCTGCTTAGTATTTAATAGAAATAGATCTGAAAAGGGTAGTGCAACCCACCAGTATATTTATTAGCTATTTCATATATTACTATTTTCATATATATATTACATATATCACTACTATTTTACATATATTACTATTGGCAAAACTCCCAGATACCAAAGGTAAGATCAAACTAAATCCTGACACCAAACTGCATCACAAATATATGCCATCAAGACCTTAGGGATGTGGAGACAAAGAATATAACTGAAGTGTTGCCTTAATGACTCAAGTAATTAGATGTTAACACTGTCTCATGTGGTATCTTGATTGTATATTATTTCCCTAAAGCCTTAGGACATTTGAATTATTGGCTTGTTTAATCTTAAAACATACACAAAATTGTATCTGTTTCTTGATTTTATATGGGTGAAAAATACAAACATATTCAAGAGAAAAATAATCTATTTGACAGTATTGTAGAAATAGCTTTGATTAAACCTTGTTTATTTTTCTATTTTCTTATGACAGTATACTCTTCATGTTTTCTTATGTTTTTAAAAATAGAGTTGCCTAAACAGTAAGCCATATCATTTATTTTGTACGTTACACTGTTTATATTGTAAACTTCATATTATATTTTTACACCATTGATTTTATCAAGAGAAAACAACTTTCATTGGCTTTTCAAATGTAAATACAGTGTTCTTAGACATTTATATTTACCATCAAATCTTGAAAACCAACTCATGGACATGGATTTAAGGAAACTCTGGAAGATAGTGGAGGAGAGTGAAGCCTGGTGTGCTACATTCCATGGGGTAGCAAAGAGTTGGACAGGACTTAGCAACTGAACAACAGTGTACCAAATGCACAATTTTTTTGCATGTTAAATCCCTCTTAGATATGATATATTATCTTATTTTATATATCAATGAACTAATTTGCTATTTGAACTGGTTGCCCATGTTTATTTATGATATATTATTCTGTACATTTCTTATCTGGTGATACTGTCATCATACAATAAGCTATAAAACATCCTCTTCTTATTTTACAGAGAGGCAAAGTTTATGAAAGATTTACAATGATATCTTCTTAACGTGGAATCTTCCTTTAGGATAAGACTATAATATTCTTGAAGACTTTTCTGGAGTTTTGATAATAACAGTAGGAAATAAACACCAAATGTAATTAGAAAATTACTTTTTTTTTCCCACAGAGATTGAGAATTTATTTTTTTGATGATATGCTGAATCAAAACATACAATATTCTTTGAAGAATGTCTAGCTGACACTGAAATCATGTTTAAAAAACCATTATTTTGTAAGGCCTTTTATTTTTTTTTCTTTTTATTATTATTATTATTATTATTACTTTACAATACTGTATTGTTTTTGCCATACATTGACATGAATCTGCCATGGGTGTACATGAGTTCCCAATCCTGAACCCCCCTCCCACCACCCTCCCCATATCATCTCTCTGGGTCATCCCAGTGCACCAGCCCCAAGGATCCTGTATCCTGTATTGAACCTAGACTGGCAATTAGTTTCTTACATGATAGTATACATGTTTCAATGCCATCCTCCCAGGTCATCCCACCCTCTCCCTCTCCCACAGAGTCCAAAAGTCTGTTCTATACATCTGTGTCTCTCTTGCTGTCTTGCATACAGGGTTATCATTACCATCTTTCTAAATTCCATATATATGTGTTAGTATACTGTATTGGTGTTTTTCTTTCTGGCTTACTTCACTCTGTATAATCGGCTCCAGTCTCATCCACCTCATTAGAACGGATTCAAATGTATTCTTCTTTACTATTATTTTTTTTTTACTTTACAATACTGTATTGGTTTTGCCATACATTGACATGAATCTGCCACAGGTGTACATGAGTTATCAACCCTGAACCCTCCTCCCACCACCCTCCCCATATCATCTCTCTGGGTTATCCCAGTGCACCAGCCCCAAGCATCCTGTATCCTGTATCGACCCTAGACTAGTGATTCGTTTCTTACCTGATAGTATATATGTCTCAATGCCATTCTCCCAAATCATCCCACCCTCTCCCTCTTTCACAGAGTCCAAAAGTCTGTTCTTTACATCTGTGTCTCTTTTTCTGTCTCGCATACAGGATAATCCTTACCATCTTTTTAAATTCCATATATATGTGTTAGTATACTGTATTGGTGTTTTTCTTTCTGGCTTACTTCACTCTGTATAATCAGCTCCAGTTTCATCCACCTCATTAGAACTGATTCAAATGTATTCTTTTTAATGGATGAGTAATACTCCATTGTGTATATGTACCACAGCTTTCTTATACATTCATCTGCTGAAGGACATCTAGGTTGCTTCCATATCCTGGCTATTATAAACAGTACTGTGATGAACATTGGGGTGCACGTGTCTCTTTCAATTCTGATATCCTCGGTGTGTGTGCCCAGCAGTGGGATTGCTGGGTCATAAGACAGCTCTAAGCATTTCCCCTAAAGTCAGGAACAAGACAACGATGCCCACTTTCACTGCGACTATTCAACATAGTTCTGGGAGTTTTGGCCACAGCAATCAGAGCAGAAAAAGAAATAAAAGGAATTCAAATTGGACAAGAATAAGTAAAACTCTCACTGTTTGCAGATGACATGATCCTCTACATAGAAAATCCTAAAGACTCCACCAGAAAATTACTAGAGCTAATCAATGACTATAGTAAAGTTGCAAGATATACAATCAACACACAGAAATCCCTTGCATTCCTATATGCTAATAATGAGAAAGTAGAAAAAGAAATTAAGGAAACCATTCCATTCACCTTTGCAACAAAAAGAATAAAATACTTAGGAATATATCTACCTAAAGAAACTAAAGACCTATATATCGAAAACTATAAAACACTGATGAAAGAAATCAAAAAGGACACTAATAAATGGAAAAATATACCATGTTCATGGATCAGAAGAATCAATATAGTGAAAATGAGTATACTACCCAAAGCAAACTACAGATTCAATACAATCCTTATCAAGCTACCAGCAGTATTTTTCACAGAGCTAGAACAAATAATTTCAAGATTTGTATGGAAATATAAAAAACCTTGAATAGCCAAAGCAATCTTGAGAAAGAAGAATGGAACTGGAGGAATCAACCTGCCTGACTTCAGGCTCTACTACAAAGCCACAGTCATCAAGAGAGTATGGTACTGGCACAAAGACAGAAATATAGATCAATGGAACAAAATAGAAAGCCCGGAGGTAAATCCACACACCTATGGACACCTTATCTTTGACAAAGGAGACAAGAATATACAATGGATTAAAAACAATCTCTTTAACAAGTGGTGCTGAAAGTTACTCTTAGATGTTTCTTCTTTCAGGCTCTTCTTTCAAACTCACCGTTATTTTTATTTACTTTCTTTTGAGTATTATCTTTGTGCTTAGAATGAAACTATTTTTCATCTACAAAACTGTCCTTGAACTTGAATGAACCATGTATCTAGGCAGCAATATGCAGGAAAACTAGCATTGAAAAAGTGCTCCACAATCTATTTCCCTATGAGCCCATCTAAGTTTTTCTTTATCTCTTTCAGGGATATTTTTTTGAGATGATGAATAGTAGTGAAGACAAGTAGTGCAATAAAAATATAACCTACTATCTGTGGAATATGTGTATCATATAACAGTTGCCCAGCATCAACAAATTTGCTGAAATTTTATTAATATACATGATATGAAAATTAGTATTACCTAATGAGGTTTACAGGCTTTCCTAGAGGCTCAGCCAGTAAAGATTCTGCCTGCAATGCAGGAGAACATGTTCCCCTGGAGAAGGGAATGGCTACCCACACCAGTATTCTTGCTTGGAAAATTTCATGGACAGAGGAGCTTGTGGGCTATATCCATGGTGTTGCAAAAAGTCAGACAAGACTGAGCAACTAACATGATGAGGTTTATATTGAACTTATAACATTTTCTCCATTACGAGATTATTCTGTACATTCTTTGTTTATCTTATGAATAATTTCATTAAAAATATTGCCCCAACTCTTTAGAAACAAAAAAAAAAAAAAAGCTGCACCTATGCAAACCACCAAGAAGAATTTAAAG
>NW_024080533.1:68911-137323 GCF_014754425.2 Oryx dammah
GGATTCCTCTGCAGCCGGTGCTGGGTCCTAAGACCTCGTGTGGAGTCTATGATGGAACCTGAGGATTCCTCTCCAGTGCTGACATGGATTTTGAGGTCCTTCTGGAGGTTCCACAGGGGAGACAGTCTTCATCTCGATTTGGGACATGCACGTCTGCTTTCCCCACGAGCTGGAGCAGCCGTGGCAGTCTTCCCTGCACCTTGATACAGGGATCTGTCGCATTCTTTGGCGGCTTTCCCTCGAGGTTTCTGACAGGGCTGTCACACGTGCCACTGTGGTGTGAGGCCATCCTTGGAGTGCATGTCGAGGAAGTGCAGGGAAATCAGGTTCTTCTGGAGTGGACTGAGACATTTTGTGCACATTGGGAATGGTGGCATGACCCCTGGAGTTCCTCTCGACTTTCCTGTGGAGAGCGCCGCCTCCGAGATGCGACAGGAAAGCCGGGAATCCTTTCCCGATGAAGCAGGGAAAGGAACCCTCATCTCGAGCTATGAGGAGGAAACGGGGCTCCTATTGATGTGGACGGGATCCTCGATTCAGCAGGACTGGAGGCGGGTATGTCAGGGAACTTCTTGAGTTGCAGCAAGGGTGTGAAAGACCCTTTCGAAGTTCAAGAGGGAAGGGGTGATTAGCCTCGAGAAGCCTCAGCGGAAAAGGGCCTCATCTCGCCTGGGGGGGAAAACCTCCTGGATTTTCTCGAGTTGGGGAAGGACCTTCTCGAGTTACGACGGGGACCTCTGGGACCCTCCCTTGTGGCCTCAGAACATGCCAGTTTCCGTGCCAGTTGCAAGGGGCCTGTCGGGATTCCTCTGCAGCCGGTGCTGGGTCCTAAGACCTCGTGTGGTGTCTATGACGGAACCTGAGGATTCCTCTCCAGTGCTGACATGGATTTTGTTGTCCTTCTGGAAGCTCCACAGGGGAGTCAGTCCTCGTCTCCAGTGGGGTCTTGCACGTGCATTTTCCTCACGAGTTGGAGCAGCCGTGGCAGGCTTCCCGGCCCCCTGATACAGTTATCTGTGGCATTCCTTGGAGGCTTTCCCAAGAGGCTTTCCGACCGGGCTGTCACACGTGCCACTGCGATGTTAATCGATCTTCGGCGTGCATGTCGAGCAACTGCTGGGAAATCAGGTTCTTCTGGAGTGGACTGAGACATTTTGTGCACATTGGGAATGGTGGGACGACCCCTGGAGTTCCTCTCGACTTTACTGTGGAGAGCGCCTCCTCCGAGATGTGACAGGGAAGCCAGGAATCCTTTCCTGACGAAGCAGGGAAAGGAACCCTCATCTCGAGCTATGAGGAAGAAACGGGGCTCCTGTTTCTGTGGGCGCGACCCTCCGTGTTCCTCTCTAGTGGAGGCGGGTATGTCGGGAACTTCTTGAGTTGCAGCAAGAGTGTGAAGGACCCTTTCGAAGTTCAAGAGGGAAGGGGTTATTTGCCTCGAGACGCCTCAGCGGAAAAGGGCCTCATCTCGCCTGGAGGTTAGAACCTCGTGGATTTTCTTAAGTTGCGGCGGGACCTTCCCGAGTTAGGACGGGGACGTCTGGGACCCTCCATTGTGGCCTCAGGACAGGACAGTCTCCATGCGAGTTGGTGGGGCCTGTCGGGATTCCTCTGCAGTCGGTGTCGGGGACAAACCCTCGTGTGGAGTCTATGACGGAACCTGAGGATTCCTGTCCAGTGCTACATGGATCTTGGGGTCCTTCTGGAGTCTCCACAGGGGAGTCAGTCATCGTTTCGAGTGGGGACATGAACGTCCGCTTTCATCACGAGCTGGAGCAGCCGTGGCAGGCTTCCCGGCGCCTTGATTCAGGGATCTGTGGCATTCTTTGGAGGCTATCCCACGAGACTTTTCAACAGGGCTGTTACACGTGCCACTGTGGTGTGAGTCGATCCTCGGCCCTCATGTCGAGGAATTGCAGAGAATTCAGGTTCTTCTGGAGTGGACTGAGATATTTTGTGCACATAGGGAATGGTCCATGACCCCTGGATGTCCCCTCGACTTTCCTTTGGAGACCGCCTCCTCAGAGATGGCACAGGAAATCGGGAATCCTTTCCCGACGAAGCAGGGATAGGAACCCACATCTCGAACTTTGAGGAGGAAACTGGGCTCCTCTTGATGTGCGCGGGACCTTCTGTGTTCCTCTCGAGTGGAGGCGGGTATGTCGGGGAACTTCTTGAGTTGCAGCAAGGGTGTAAAAGACTCTTTCGAAGTTCAAGAGGGAAGGGCTGATTTGCCTCGAGAGACCTCAGCGAAAAAGGGCCTCATATCGCCTGGAGGGGAGAACCTCCTGGATTTTCTCGAGTAGTGGCGGGACCTTCTCGAGTTACGACGGGGACCTCTGGGACCCTCCCTTGTGGCCTCAGGACAGGCCAGTCTCCAAGCGAGTTACCAGGGGCATGTCATGATTCCTCTGCAGTCGGTGCCAGGACCTAAGACCTCTTGTGGAGTTTATGACGGAACCTGAGGATTCCTGTCCAGGGCTGACATGGATCCTGGGGTCCTTCTGGAGGCTCCACAGGGCAGTCAGTCCTCGTCTCGAGTGGAGACATGCACGTCCGCTTTCTTCACGAGCTGGAGCGGCCGTGGCAGGCTTCCCGGCGGCTTGATACAGGGATCTGTGGCATTCTTTGGAGTCTTTCCCACGAGTCTTTCTGACAGGGCTGTCACACGTGCCACTGTAGTGTGAGTCGATCCTCGACGTGCATGTCGAGGTTGTGCAGGGAAATCAGGTTCTTCTGGAGTGGATGACTTTTTTCCACATTGGGAATGGTGGCACGACAACTGGAGTTCCTCTCGACTTTCCTGTGGAGAGTGCCTCGTCTGAGATTCGAGAGGAAAGCCGGGAATCCATTCCCTTCGAAGCAGGGAAACGAACACTCATGTCGAGCTATGAGGAGGAAACGGGGCTCCTCCTGATGTGGGCGGGAGCCTCGGTGTTCTTATCGAGAGGAGGCGGGTATGTCGGGGAACTTCTTGAGTTGCAGCACGGGTGTGAAAGACCATTTCGAAGTTCAAGAGGGAAGGTGTGATTTGCCTCGAAACGCCTCCGCGGAAAAGGGCCTCATCTCGCCTGGAGGGGAGGACTTCCTGGATATTCTCGAGTTGCGGTGGGACCTTCTCAAGTTACGACAGGGACCTCTAGGACCCTCCCTTGTGGCCTCAGGAAAGGACAGTCTCCATGCTAGTGGCGAGGGGCCTGTCGGGATTCCTCTACAGTCGGTGCAGGGCCGTAAGATCTCGTGTGGAGTCTATGATGGAACCTGAGTATTCCTCTCTAGGGTTGACATGGATCTTGGGGTACTTCAGGAGGCTCCACAGGGGAGTCAGTCCTCGTCTCGAGTGGGGACATGCAAATCCGCTTTTCTCCCGAAGTGGAGTAGCCGTGGCAGGCTTCCCGTCGCCTTGATACAGGGATCTGTGGCATTCCATGGACGCTTTCCCAAGAGGTTTTACCACATGGCTGTCACACGTGCCACTGTGGTGTGAGTCAATCCTCGGCGTGCATGTCGAGCAAGTGCAGGCAAACCAGGTTCTTCTGGAGTGGACTGAGACATTTTGTGCACATTGGGACTGGTGGTACGACCCCTGGAGTTCCTCTCGTCTTTCCTGTGGAGAGCGCCTCCTCTGAGATGTGAGAGGAAATCCGGGAATCCTTTCCCGACGAAGCAGGGAAAGGAACCCTCATCTCGAGCTATGTGGTGGAAACGGGGCTCCTCTTGATGTGGGCGGGACCCTCGGTGTTCCTCTGGAGTGGAGGCGGGTATGTCGGGGAACTTCTTGAGTTGCAGCAAGGGTGTGAAGGACAATTTCGAAGTTCAAGAGAGAAGGGCTGATTTGCCTGGAGACGCCTCAGCAGAAAAGGGCCTCATCTCGCCTGGAGGGGAAAACCTCCTGGATATACTCGAGTTGCGGCGGGACCTTCTCGAGTTTCGACGGGGACCTCTGGGAGCCTCCCTTGTGACCACAGGACAGGCCAGTCTCCATGCGATTTGCGAAAGTCCTGTCGCGATTCCTCTGCAGTCGGTGCCTGGGCCTAGGACCTCGTGTGGAATCTCTGACGGACCCTGAGGATTCCTGTCCAGTGCTGACATGGATCTTGGGGTCCTTCTAGAGGCTCCACAGGGGAGACAGTCCTCGTCTCGAGTGGGGACATGCACGTCCGCTTTCCTCACGAGCTGGAGCAGCCGTGGCAGGCTTCCCGGCGCCTTGATACAGGGATATGTGGCATTCTTTGAAGGCTTTCCCACGAGGCTTTCCGCCAGGGCTGTCACACGTGCCACTGTGGTGTGAGTCGATCCTCGGGTTGCATGTCGATGTAGTGCAGGGAAATCGGGTTCTTCTGGAGTGGACTGAGACATTTTGTGCACATTGGGAATGGTGGCACTAACCCTGGAGTTCCTCTCGACTTTCCTGTGAAGAGCGCCTCCTCCAGATGAGACAGGAAAGCCGGGAATCCTTTCCGGATGAAGCAGGGAAAGGAACCATCATCTCGAGCTATGAGGAGGAAACGGGGCTCCTCTTGATGTGGGCGTGATCCTCGGTTTTCCTCTCGATTGGAGGCGGGTATGTCGTGGAACTTCTTGAGTTGCAGCAAGGGTGTGAAGGACCCTTTCGAAGTTCAAGAGAGAAGGGATGATTTGGCTCGAGACGCCTCAGCGGAAGGGCCGAATCTCGCCTGGAGGGGAGAACCTCCTGGATTTTCTCGAGTTGCGGCGGGACCTTCTCGAGTTAGGACGGGGACCTCTGGGACCCTCCCTTGTGGCCTCAGGAAAGGACAGTCTCCATGCTAGTGGCGAGGGGCCTGTCGGGATTCCTCTGCAGTTGGTGCAGGGCCGTTAGATCTCGTGTGGAGTCTATGATAGAACCTGAGTATTCCTCTCTAGGGCTGACATGGATCTTGGGGTACTTCTGGAGGCTCCACAGGGGAGTCAGTCCTCGTCTCGAGTGGGGACATGCAAATCCGCTTTTCTCCCGAAGTGGAGTAGCCGTGGCAGGCTTCCCGTCGCCTTGATACAGGGATCTGTGGCATTCCATGGACGCTTTCCCAAGAGGTTTTCCCACAGGGCTGTCACACGTGCCACTGTGGTGTGAGTCGATCCTCGGCGTGCATGTCGAGACAGTGCAGGGAATTCAGGTTCTTCTGGAGTATACTGACACATTTTGTGCACTTTGGGAATGGTGGCACGACCCCTAGAGTTCCTCTCGGCTTTCCTGTGGAGAGCGCCTCCTCCGAGATGCGACAGAAAAGCCGGGAATCCTTTCCCGACGAAGCAGGGAAAGGAACCCTCATCTCGAGTTATGAGGCGGAAATGGGGCTCCTCTTGATGTGGGCGGGACCCTCGGTGTTCCTCTCCACTAGAGCCGGGTATGTCGGGGAACTTCTTGAGTTGCAGCAAGGTTGTGACGGACCCTTTTGAAGTTCAAGAGGGAAGGTGTGATTTGCCTCGAGACGCCTCAACGAAAATGGGCCTCATCTCGCCTGGAGCGGAGAACCTCTTGGAGTTTCTCGAGTTGCGGCGAGTTCTTCTCTAGTTACGACGGGACCTCAGGGACCCACTCTTGTGGCCTCAGGAAAGGCCAGTCTCCATTCGAGTTGCAAGGGGCCTCTAGGGATAATTCTCCACTCAGTGCCAGGGTCTAAGACCTCGTGTGGAGTCGAGACAGGAACCTGAGGATTCCTCTCCAGGGCTAACATCGATCTTGGGGTACTTCTGGAAGCTCCACAGGGTAGTCAGTTCTCGTCTCGAGTGGGGTCATGCACGTCCTCTTTCCTCCCGAGCTTGAGCATCCTTGGCAGGCTTCCCGTCGCCATGATGGAGGGATCTGTGGCCTTCCCTGGAGGCTTTCCCACGAGGCTTTCCCACAGGGCTGTCACACGTGCCACTGTGTTGTGAGTCGATCCTCAGCGTGCAAGTCGAGGCAGTGCAGGGAAATCAGGTTCTTCTGTAATGGACTGAGGCATTTGCGGTGCATTGGAAATGGTGGCACGACCCCTGGTGTTCCTCTTGACTTTCCTGTGGAGATCGCCTCCTCTTGAGATTCGACAGGACGCTGTGAATCCTTTCCCGACGAAGCAGGGAAAGGAACCCTCATCTCGAGCTACGAGGCAGAAACAGGGCTCCTCTTGATGTGGGCGGGACCCTCGGTGTTCCTCTCGAGTGGAGACGGTTATTTTGGGGAACTTCTTGAGTTGGAGCAAGGTTGTGAAGGACCGTTTTGAATTCAAGATGGAAGGTGTTATGTACCTTGAGACTCCTCAGCGGAAAAGATCCTCATCTCGCCAGGAGGGGCGAACCTCCTGGATTTTCTCGAGTTGCGATGGGTCCCTATCGAGTGACGATGGGGACCTTAGGACCCGCAATTTTGAGCTCAGGAATGGCCAGTCACCATGGGTGTTGCGAGGGGCCTCTCGGAATTCCTCTCCAGTCGGTTACCAGGGCCTAAATCCTTGGGTGCAGTCCTGGCCGGAATCTAAGGATTCCTCTCCAGTGCAGACATTGATCTTGGGGTACTTCTAGAGCCGCCACTGGGAGTCAGTCCATGTCTCGAGTAGGGATATGCAAGTACGCTTTGCATCGAGCTGGAGCAGCCGAGGCAGGCTTCCCGTCGTCTTGATACAGGGATCTGTGGCTTTCCCTCAAGGCTTTCTCACGAGGTTTTCCCACAGGGCTGTCACACGTGCCACCATAGTGTGAGTCAGTCCTCGGTGAGCAAGTCGAGGCAGTGCAGGGTAATTGGTTCCTCTGGAGTGGACTGAGAGATGTGGGGGACTTTGGGAATGGTGGCACGACCCTTGGAATTCCTCTCGACGTTCCTGTGGAGAGGGCCTCCTCTTGAGATGCGACGCGACGCCGGGAATCCTTTCCCAACGAAGCAGGGTAAGGAACGCTAATCTCGAGCTATGAGGCAGAAACAGGGCTCCTCTTGATGTGGGCGGGACCCTCGGTGTTCCTCTCGAGTGGAGGGGGGTATGTTGGGGAACTTCTTGAGTTGCAGCAAGGGTGTGAAGGACCATTTCGAAGTTCAAGAGAGAAGGTGTGATTTTCCTCGAGACACCTCAGCGGAAAAGGGCCTCATCTCGCTTGAAGGGGAGAAGCTCCTGGATTTTCTCGAGTTGCGGCAGCACCTTCTCGAGTTAAAACGGGGACCTCAGGGACCCGCTCTTGTGGACTCAGGAAAGGTGAGTCTCCATGCGAGTTTCGAGGGGCCTGTCGGAATTCCTCTGCAGTCGGTGCCAGGGCCTAAGACCTCATGTGGAGTCTATGACGGAACGTGAGGATTCCTCTCCAGTGCTGACATGGATCTTGGGGTACTTCTGGAGGCTCCACAGGGGAATCAGCCCTCGTCTCGAGTGGGGACATGCACGTCCGCTTTCCTCACGAGCTGGAGCAGCCGTGGCAGCCTTCCCGTTGCCTTGATACAGAGATCTGTGGCATTCCATGGAGGCTTTCCCACGAGGTTTTCCAACAGGGCTGTCACACGTGCCACTGTGGTGTGAGTCGACCCTCAGCGTGCAAGTCGACGCAGTGCAGGGAAATCAGGTTCTTCTTGAGTGGACTGAGACATTTGGGGGACATTGGGAATGGTGGCACGACCCCTGGAGTTCCTATCGAATTTCCTGTGGACAGCCCCAACTCCGAGATGAGACAAGAAAGACGTGAATCCTTTCCCGATGAAGCAGGGAAAGGAACCCTCATCTCGAGCTAAGAGGAGGAAATGGGCTCCTATTGATATGGGCGAGACCCTCGGTGTTCCTATCCAGTGGAGACGGGTATGTTGGGGAACTACTTGAGTTGCAGCAAAGGTGTGAAGAACCCTTTCAAAGTTCAGAGGGAAGGTGTGATTTGCCTCCAGACGCCTCAGTGGAAAAGGGCCTCATCTCGCCTGGAGGGAAGAGCATCTTGGAATTACCCGAGTTGGGGCGGGTCATTCTCGAGTTATGACGGGGACCTCAGGGAACCGCTCTTGTGGCCTCAAGAAAGGCCTGTCTCCATGGGAGTTGCGAGGGGCCTCTCGGGATTCCTCTCCAGTCGGTGCCTGGGCCTAAGATCTCGGGTGGAGTCGAGGTCGGAACGTGAGGATTCCTCTCCAGTGCTGACATGATTCTTGGGGTACGTCTAGAGGCTCCACTGGGGAGTCAGTCCTCGTCTCGAGTGGGTACATGCACGTCTGCTTTCCTCCCGAGCTGGAGCAGCCATGGCAGGCTTCCCATCGCTTTGACACAGGGATCTGTGGCATTCCATGGAGGCTTTCCCAACAGGCTTTACCCCAGTGCTGTCACTCGTGCCAATGTGGTGTGATTCCATCCTCGGCGTTCATGTCGTGGCAGTGCAGGGAAATCAGGTTCTTCTGGAGTGGACTGAAATATTTTGTGCACATTGGGAATGGTGACACGACACCGGAGATCCTCTTGACTTTCCTGTGGAGAGCTCCTCCTCTTGAGATGCGACAGGAACGCCGGGAATCCTTTCCCGAAGAAGCAGGGAAAAGAACACTCATCACGAGCTACGAGGTGGAAACGGGGTTCCTCTTGATGTGGGCGGGACCCTCGGTGTTCCTCTCGAGTGGAGACGGGTATTTTGGGGAACTCCAGGAGTTGCAGCAAGGGTGTGAAGCACCCTTTCGAAGTTCAAGAGGGAAGGTGTGATTTGCCTCAAGACGCCTCAGCGGAAAAGGGCCTCATCTCGCCTGAAGGGGAGAAGCTCCTGGATTTTCTCGAGTTGCGGCGGCACCTTCTTGAGTTATGACGGGGACCTCAGGGACCCGATCTTGTGGACTCAGGAAAGGCCAGTCTCCATTCGAGTTGTGAGGGGCCTGTCGGGATTCCTCTGCAATCGGTGCAAGGGCCTAAGACCTTGTGTGGAGTCTATGACGGAACTTGAGGATTCCTCCCCAGTGCTGACATGGTTCTTGGGGTACTTCTGGAGGCTCCACAAGGGAGTCAGTCCTCGGCTACAGTGGGGACATGCACGTCCGCTTTCCTCCTGAGCTGGAGCAGACGTGGAAGTCTTCCCGTCGCCTTCATACAGGGATCTGTGGCATTCCATGGAGGCTTTCCCACGAGGTTTTCCCACAGGGCTGTCACACGTGCAACTGTTGTGTGAGTCGATCCTCGGCGTGCAAGGTGAGGCAGTGCAGGGAAATCAGGTTCTTCTGGAGTGGACTGAGGCATTTTATGCACATTGGGAATGGTGGCACAACCCCTGGAGTTCCTCTCGACTTTCTGGTGGAGAGCGCCTCATGCGAAATGTGACAGGAAGGCCAGGAATCCTTTCCAGATGAAGCAGGGAAAGGAACCCTCATCTCGAACAATTAGGCAGAAACGGGGCTCCACTTGATGTGGTGGG
The DNA here is from genome assembly GCF_014754425.2 of Oryx dammah. Lineage (NCBI taxonomy): Eukaryota > Metazoa > Chordata > Mammalia > Artiodactyla > Bovidae > Oryx > Oryx dammah. The sequence goes on from NW_024080533.1 coordinate 78,260, forward strand.
ACCCTCGGTGTTCCTCCCGAGTGGACACGGGTATGTCAGGGAACGTCTTGAGTTGCAGCAAGGGTGTGAAGGACCCTTTCAAAGTTCAAGAGGGAAGGTGCGATTTGCCTCGAGACACCTCAGCGTAAAAGGGTCTCATCTCACCTGGAGGGGAAAACCTCCTGGATTTTTTTGAGTTGCGACGGGACCTCCTCGAGGTACAGTGGTGACCTCAGGGACGTTCTCTTGTGGCGTCAGGAAAGGCCAGTCTCTATGCGAGTTGCGAGGGGCCTGTCGGGATTCCTCTGCAGTCGGTGCCAGGGCGTAAGACCTCGTGTGGAGTCTATGACGGAACCTGAGGATAACTCTCCAGTGCTATCATGGATATTGGGGTACTTCTGGAGGCTCCAAAGGGGAGTCAGTCCTCGTCTCGAGTGGGGACTTGCACGTCCGCTTTCCTCCCTAGGTGGAGCAGCCGTGGCAGGCTTCCCTTCGCCTTGATACAGGGATCTGTGGCATTCCATGCAGCCTGGCCCACGAGGCTTTCCCACAGTACAGTCACACGTGCCACTGTGGTGTGAGTCGATCCTCGGAGTTCATGTCTAGAAGTGCAGGCAAATCAGGTTCTTCTGCAGTGGACTGAGACATTTGGGGGACATAGGGAATGGTGGCAGGACCCCTGCAGTTCCTCTCAATTTTCCTGTGGAGAGCACCTTCTCCTGAGATGCGACAGTAAGGCCAGGCAGGCTTCTCGTCGTCTTGATACAGGGATCTGTGGCTTTCCCTCGAGGCTTACTCACGAGGTTTTCCCACATGGCTGTTACACGTGCCACCGTAGTGTGAGTCAATCCTCAGCGTGCAGGGTAATTGGTTCCTCTGGAGTGGACTGAGAGATGTGGGGGACTTTGGGAATGGTGGCACGACCCTTGGAGTTCCTCTCGTCGTTCCTGTGGAGAGGGCCTCCGCTAGAGATGCGACGCGAACGCTGGGAATCCTTTCCCAACGAAGCAGGGTAAGGAACCCTCATCTTGAGCTATGATGCGGAAACGGGGCTCCTCTTGATGTCGGCGGGACCCTTGGTGTTCCTCTCAAGTGGAGACGGGTATGTCGCGGAACTTCTTGAGTTGCAGAAAGGGTGTGAAGGACCCTTCTGAAGTTCAAGAGGGAAGGTGTGCTTTGCCTCGAGACGCCTCAGCGGAAAAGTGCCTCATCTCGCCTGGAGGGCAGAACCTCCTGGATTTTCTCGGCTTGCGATCCGTCCTTCTGGAGTTACGCCGGGTACCGCAGGGACCCGCTCTTGTGGCCTCAGGAAAGGCCAGTCTCCATGCGATTTCTGAGGGGCCTCTCGGGATTTCTCCAGTCGGTGCCGGGGCCTTAGACCTCATGTGGAGTCATGGCCAGAACCTGAGGATTCCTCTCCAGTGCTGACTTGGATCTTGGGGTACTTCTGGAGGATCCACAGGGGAGTCAGTCCTCGTCTCGAGTAGGGACAAGCACATCCGCTATCCACCCGAGCTGAAGCAGCCGTGACAGTCTTCCCGTTGTCTTGATACAGGCATCTGTTGCTTTCCCTGGAGGCTTTCCCTCGAGACTTTCCCAAGGGGTGTCACAGGTGCCACTGTGAAGTGAGTCGACCCTCAGCGTGCACGTGGAGTCAGTGAAGGGAAATCAGGTTCTTCTGGAGTGGACTCAGACATTTGGGGGACATTAGGAATGGTGGCACGACCCCTGGAGTTCCTCTCGACTTTCCTGTGGAGAGGGCCTCCTCTTGAGATGCCACCAGAACGCCGGGAATCCTTTCCCTATGAAGCACGGAAAGGAACCCTCATCTCGAGCTACGAGGCGGAAATGGGGCTCCTCTTGATGTGGGCGGGACCCTCGGTGTTCCTGTCGAGTGGTGACGGGTATGTCCGGGAACTTCTTGAGTTGCAGCAAGGGTGTGAAGGACCCTTTCGAAGTTCAAGAGGGAAGGGGTGATTTGCCTCGAGACGCCTCAGTGGAAAAGGGCCTCATCTCTCCTGGAGGGGAGAACCTCCTGGATTTTCTCGAGTTGCGGCGGGTCCTTCTCGAGTTACGGCGGGTCCTTCTCGAGTTACGACGGGGACTTCAGGGACCCACTCTTGTGGCCTTACGAAAGGCCAGTCTCCATGCGAATTGCGAGAGGCCTCTCAGGATCCCTCTCCAGTCAGTGCCGGGTCCTAAGACCTCATGTGGAGTCGAGGCCGGAACTTCAGGATTCCTCTCCAGTGCTGACATGAAACTTGGGGTACTTCTGGAGGCTCCACAGGGGAGTAAGTCATCGTCACGTGTGTGGACATGCACGTCCGCTTTCCTCCTGAGCTGGAGCAGCCTTAGCAGGCTTCCCGTACCTTGATACAGGGATCTGTGGCTTTCCCTGGAGGCTTTCCCACGAGGCTTTCCACAGGGCTGTCGCAGGTGCCACTGTGGTGTGAGTCGATCCTCGGCGTGTAGGTCGAGGCAGTGCAGGAAAATCAGGTTCTTTTGGAGTGGACTGAGACATTTGGGAGACTTTGGAAATGGTGGCACGACTCCTGGTGTTCCTCTTGACTTTCCTGTGGAGAGCGCATCCTCTTGAGATGCCACGGGAACGCCGAGAATCCTTTCCCGACGAAGCAGGGAAAGGAACCCTCATCTCAAACTACGAAGCTGAAACGGGTCTCCTCTTGATGTGGGCGGGACCCTCGGTGTTCCTCTCAGGTGGAGACGGGTATGTCGGGGAACTTCTTGAGTTGCAGCAAGGGTGTGAAGGACCCTTTCGAAGTTCAAGAGGGAAGGTGTGGCTTGCCTCGAGTCGCCTCAGCGGAAAAGGGCCTCATCTCGCCTGGAGGGGAGAACCTCCTCGATATTCTCGAGTTGCAGCGGGTCCTTCTCAATTTACGAAGGGCACCTCAGGGATCCGCTCTTGTGACCTATGGAAAGGCCAGTCTCCATGCTACGTGTCAGCGGCCTCTCGGGATTCTTCACTGGTCGGTTCTGGACAAGGGGGAAATAGTGCTCCTCCTGATGTTGGCGGACACTCGGTGTTCCTCTCGAGTGGAGACGGGTATGTCGCGGAATATCTTGAGTTGCAGCAGTGGTGTGAAGGACCCTTTCAAAGTTCAAGAGAGAAGGTTTGATTTGCCTGGAGACGCCTCAGCCGAAAAGGGCCTCATCTGGCCTGGAGGGTAGAACCTCCTGCATTTTCTCGAGTTGAGCAAGGTTCCTCTCGAGTTAAGGCCGGTACCTCAGGGACCCGCTCTTTTGGCCTCAGGAAATGTCAGTCCCCATGCGAGTTTCGAGGTGCCTCTCTGGATTCCTCTCCAGTTGGTGCCGGGTCCTAAGACCCCATGAGCGGTCGAGGTCGGAACCTAAAGTTTCCTCTCCAGTGCTTACCTCGATCTTGGGGTCCTTCTGGAGTCTCCACAGCAGAGTCAGGCCTCGTCTCGTGTGGGGACATGCACATCCGCTTTCCTCCCAAGCTGTAGCAGCAGTGTCATGCTTCCCGTTTGTTGATACAGGGACCTGTGGCTTTCCCTCGAGGCTTACCCCCAGGGTTGTCACACGTGGTGTGAGTCAATACTCATCGTGAAATCCAGGCCGTGCACAGAGATCAGGTTCCTCTGGAGAGCACTGAGATATTTGGGGTCTTTTGGAATGGTGGCACGACCCCTGGAGTTCCTCTCAACTTTCTTGTTGAGAGTGCCTCCTCTTGAGATGCGACGGGAACGCTGGGAATCCTTTCCCATCGAAGCAGGGAAAGGAACCCTCATCTCGAGCAACGAGGCAGAAACGCGGCTCCTCTTGATGTGGGCAGGACCCTCGGTGTTCCTCTCGAGTGGAGACGGTTGTGCTGGGGAACTTCTATAGTTGCAGCAAGTGTGTGAAGGACCCTTTACAAGTTCAAGAGGGAAGGTGTTATTTCCCACGAGACGCCTCAGTGGAAAAGGGACTCATCTTGCCTAGAGGGGAAAACCTCCTGTATTTTCTCGAGTAGTGGCAGATTCCTCTCGTGTTACGACGGGGACCTCAGGAACCCACTCTTATGGCCTCAGCAAAGGCCAGTCTCCATGTGAGTTACGAGGGGCCTCTTGGGATTCCTCTCCACTCGGTGCTGGGTCCTACATTCTCGTCTGGAGCTGAGGCCAGACCCTGAGGTTTCCTCTCCAGTGCTGACATGGACCTTGGGGTTGCTCTGGAGTCTCCACATGGGAGTCAGGCCTTGTCTCGAGTGGATACATGCACGTCTGCTTCCCCCCCCCCCGCCACTAGCTGTAGCATCAGTGTCAGTTTTCCCATTGAGTTGACACAGGTTTCTGTGTCTTTCCCTCGAGCTGCCACAGGGCTGTAACACATGCCACCATGGGGTGAGTCGAAACTTGGAGTGACATTCAAGGCAGTGCAGGGTAATCAGGTTCATCTGGAGTGGACTAAGACATTTGGGGATCTTTTGGGATGGTAGAACTACCCCTGGAGTTCCTCTCGACTTTCTTCTTGTTAGTGCCTCCTCTTGAGATGTGACAGAAACGCCGGGAAAGATGTAGGGAAAGACACCCTTATCTCAAGCTGATCAGGGGGAAACGGGTCTCCTCTTGAGTTGTGGTGGGACCCTCGCTGTTCCTCTCGAGTGGAGATGGGTATGTCTGGGAATTTCTTGACTTGCAGCAAGGGTGTGAAGGATCCTTTGGAGGTTCAAGAGGGAAGGTGTGATTTCCTCAAGACACCGAAGCAGAAAAGGGCCTCATCTCTCCTGGAGGGGAGATTCTCCTGGTTTTTCCTGTTGCATAAGATTCCTCTCGAGTTACGACGGGGACCTCAAGGACCCACTCGTGTGGCCTCAGGAAAGGAAAGTCTCCATCTGAGTTGCGAGGGGCCTCTCGGCATTCCTCTCCAGTCGGTGCCGGGTTCTAAGTCCTTTTCTGGAGCTGAGGCCGGACCCTGACGTTTCCTCTCCAGTGCTGACATGGTCTTGGGTTTCCTCTGGAGTTTTCACAGGGGAGTCAGGCCTCATCTCCAGTGAAGACATGCACGTCCGCTTTCCTCCCAAGCTGTAGCAGCAGTGTCAGGCTTCCCGTCGAGTTGACAAAGCGATCTGTGGCTTTCTCTCGAGGTGTCCCAGTGCTGTGACACGTGCCACCATGGTGTGAGTCGACACTCCGGGTGACCGTCGAGATAGTGCAGGGAAATCAGGTTCATCTGGGGTGGACTGAGCCATTTTGTAGTCTTTTGGAATGGTGGCACGACCCCTGGTGTTCCTCTCGACTTTCCTGTTGAGAGCTTCTTCTCTTGAGATGCGACAGAATGCTGGGATTCCCTCCCTGACGAAGCAGGAAAATGGACCCTCCTTCGGGATGAGGAGGGAGAATCAGGGCTCTTCTTCAGTTGTGGCGGGACCCTCGGATTTCCTCTCGAGTGGAGACGGGTATCTCGGGGAACTTCTGGAGTTGCCTCAAGGGTGTCAAGGAACCTTTCGGGGCTCAGGAGGGAAGGTGGGATTTCTCTCGAAACACCACAGAGGAAAAGGGCCTCGACTCGCAATAAGGGGAGAATTTCCCAATTTTTCTCTACTTGTGGCGGGGACCTCAAGGACCCGCTCTTGGGGCCTCAGAGAGGTCCCGTCTCCATGCGTGTCTCAAGGGGCCCCTCGGGATTCCTCTGCAGTCTCTGCCGGGGCAGAGGTCCTCATCTGGAGTTGAGGCTGGAACCTCCGGCTTCTTTTCCAGGGCCGACATGGATCTCAGGATTTCTCTGGGGCATCCACAGGTCAGTCAGGCCTCGTCTTGTGTGGAGCCAGGCAAGTATGCTCTCGTCTCGAGCCAGAAAAGCAGTGTCAGGCTTCCTGTCTGGTTGACCATAGTGATCTGTGGCTTTCTCTCGAGGTGCCACAGGGCTGTCACACATGCCAACGTGTTTTGAGTTGGTCCTCGGGGTGACCATCCTGAAAGTGCAGGTTAGTCAGTTGTGTCTGGAGCACACTGGGACATCGGGTGCCTTTTGAAATGATGGCACGTCCCCTGGAGTTCCTCTCAAGCGTCAAGTGGACTCTGCCTCCTCTTTAGTTTCGATGGAAATGCCGGGATTCCCTCCCCGACGAAGCAGGGAAACGGACCCTCCTTGGGGATGAGGAGGGAGAACCTGGGCTCTCCTTGAGTTGTGGCGGGACCTTCTGTGTTCCTCTCGACTGCAGATGGGGATGTCGGGGACCTTCTTGACTTGCCTCAAAGGTGTCAAGGACCCTTTCAGGGCTCAGGAGGGAAGGTGGGATTTCTCCTGAGACGTCATAGCAGAAACGGGCCACAGCTCACATTGAGGGGAGAATCTCCTGGTTTTCCTCGAGTTGTGGTGGGGTTCATCTCGAGTTATGACGGGAACCTCAGGGACCCGCTCGTGGAGCCTCAGAGATGTCCAGTTTCCACGCGTGTTGCGAGTTCCCCTTTGGGATTCCTCTGCAGTCACTGCCAGGGCCGAGGTCCTCATCTGGAGTTGAGGCCGGAACCTCAGGCTTCCTTTCCAGGGCCGACATGGATCTCGAGGTTCCTCAGGGGCATCCGCAGGGGAGTCAAGGCCTAGTCTTGTGTGGAGCCATGCAAGTCAGCTCTTCTCTCAAGCTGGAAAAGCAGTGTCAGGCTTCCTGTCGGGTTGACCATAGGGATCGGTGGCTTTCTCTTGAGGCGCCACAGGGCTGTCACATCTGCCATCGTGTTTTGAGTCGGTCCTTGGGGTGACCGTCGTGTCAGTGCTGGGGAGTCAGGTGTGTCTGTAGTGCACTGGGACATCGGGGGTTTTTGGAAATGGTGGCACGACCCCTGGAATTCTTCTAGACCTTCAAGTGGAGACTGCCTCCTCATGATGTGCAACGGGAATGCCGCGACTCCCTCCCCGATGAAGCAAGGCAAAGGACCCTCCCCTCAGGATGATGAGGGAGAACCGGGGCTCTTCTTGAGTTGTGGTGGGACCTTCGGTGTTCCTCTCGAGTTCAGAACGGGATGTCGGGGAACTTCTTGAGTTTCCTCAAGGGTGTCAAGGACCATTTCGTGACTCAGGAGGGAAGGTGGGATTTCTATCGAGATGCTGCAGCTTAAAAGGGCCTCAGCTAGCGTTAAGGGGAGAATCTCCTGGTTTTTCTCGAGTTGCAGTGGGGTTCCTCTCTAGTTCTGAGGGGGACCTCAGGGACCTGCTCTTGGAGGCTCAAGAAGGTCCAGTCTCCAAGAGACTCGCGAGGGGCCCTCGGGATTCCTCTGAAGTCACTGCCAGGGCCGAGGTCCTCATGTGGAGTTGAAGCCGGAAACTCAGGATTCCTCTCCAGGGCCGACATGGATCTCGGGGTTCCTCTGGCGCGTCCACAGTTGAGTCAGGCCTCATCTCGTGTGGAGCCGTGCATGTCCGCTTTCCTCTTGAGCTTGATAATCAGTGTCAGGCTTCCTGTCTGGTTGACCATAGGGATTGGTGGCTTTCTCTCAAGGGGCCACAGGGCTGTCACACCTGGCATTGTGTTTTGAGTTGGTCCTTGGTGTGACCGTCGCATCAGTGCAGGGGAGACAGGTGTGTCTGGAGTGCACTGGGACATCGGGGGTCTTTTGAAATGGTGGCACGGCACCTCGAGTTCCTCTCAAGCGTCAAGTGGATACCACCTCACTTGAGGTGCGAATGGAACGCCGAGATTCCCTACCCGACAAAGCAGGGAAACGGACCATACTTTCAGGATGAGGAGGGAAAACCAAGGCTCTTCTTGAGTTGTGGCAGGACCCTCGGTATTCCTCTCGAGTGCAGAAGGGTATGTCAGGGAACTTCTTGAGTTTCCTCAAAAGTGTCAAGGACCCTTTCGGGGCTCACGAGGGAAGGTGGGATTTCTCTCAAGATGTCGCAGCGGTAAAGGGACTCAGCTCACGTTGGGGGGAAATTCTCTTTGTTTTTCTCATGTTGCGGCAGGGTTCCTTTTGAGTTCCGATGGGGACCTCAGGGACCCACTCATGGGCCTCAGGAAGGTCCACTCTCCACTCAAGTCGCGAGGGGTCCCTCGGGATCCCTCTGCAGTCGCTGCCGGGGCCAAGGTCCTCCTCTGGAGTCGAGACCGGAACCTCAGGTTTCCTCTCCAGGGCCGAAATGGAACTCGGGGTTCCTCTGGGGCGTCCACAGGGGAGTCAGGCCTCGTCTCGTGTGGAGCCATGCAAGTCTGCTCTCCTCTCGAGCCAGAAAAGCAGGGTCAGTCTTCCTGTCGGGTTGACCATAGGAATCTGTGGTTTTCTCTCATGGTGCCACAGGGCTGTCACACCTGCTATCGTGTTTTGAGTCGGTCCTTGGAGTGACCGTCGAGTCAGTGCAGGGGAGTCAGGTGTGTCTGGAGTGTGCTGGGACATCAGGCATCTTTTGAAATGGTGGCATGACTCCTCGAGTTCCTCTCGAGCCTCAAATGGAGACCTCCTCCTTTTGAGGTGCAACGGCAATGCCGGGATTCCCTCCCCGACGAAGCAGGGAAACGGACCCTCCTCAAGGGATGAGGAGGGAGCACCAGGGCTCTTCTTGAGTTGTGGTGGGACCCTCGGTGTTCCTCTCAAGTGCAGACGGGGATGTCAGGGAACTTCTTGACTTTCCTCAAAGGTGTCAAGGACCCTTTCAGGGCTCAGGAGGGAAGTTGGGATTTCTCTTGAGAGGCCAATGCAGACAAGTGCCACAGCTCGTACTGAGTGGAGAATCTCCTGGTTTTCCTCGAGTTGCAGCGGGGTTCATCTCGAGTTATGACAGCGACCTCAGGGACCCGCTCGTGGGGCCTCAGGGATGTCCAGTCTCCACGTGTGGCACGAGTGGCCCTTCGGGATTCCTCTGCAGTCGCTGTCAGGGCCGAGGTCCTCATCTGGAGTTGAGGCCAGAAACTCAGGATTCCTCTCCAGGGCCGACATTGATCTCGAGGTTCCTCAGGGGCGTTCACAGGGGAATCAGGGCCTAGTCTCGTGTGGAGCCATGCAAGTTGGCTCTTCTCTCAAGCCGGGAAAGCAATGTCAGGCTTCCTGTTGGGTTGACCATAGGGATCGGTGACTTTCTCTCGAGGCGCTCAGGGACCCGCTTGTGGGGCCACAGGGCTGTCATACCTGCCATCATGTTTTGAGTCAGTCCTCGGGGTGACCGTGGAGTCAGTGCAGGGGAGACAGGTGTGTATGGAGTGCACTGGGACATCGGAGGCCTTTTGAAATGGTGGCACGACCCCTGGAGTTCCTCTTGAGCGTCAATTGGAGACCGCCTCCCCTTGAGGTGCGACGGGAATGCCGTGATTCCCTCCCTGACGAACAGGGTAATGGACCCTCCTCTCGGGATGAGGACGGAGAACCTGGGCTCTTCTTGAGTTGTGGCGGGACCCTTGGTTTTCCTCTCGAGTGCAGACGAGGATGTCAGGGAACTTCTTGAATTGCCTCAAGGGTGTCAAGGAACCTTTCGGGGCTCTGGAGGGACGGTGGGATTTCTCTCAAGATGTCACAGTGGAAAAGGTCCTCAGCTCGCTTTGAGGGGAGACTCTCCTGGTTTTCTCGAGTTGCGGCGGGGTTCCTCTCTAGTTAAGATGGGGACCTCAGGGACCCGCTCGTGGGGCCTCAGGGAGGTCCAGCCTCCCCGCAAGTTGCGATGGACCCCTCGGGATTCCTCTGCAGTCACTGCCGGGGCTGAGGTACTCACCTGGAGTTGAGACTGGAACCTCAGGGTTCCTCTCCAGGGCCGACATGGATCTCGGGGTTCCTCTGGGGCGTCTACAGGGGAGTCAGGCCTCGTCTCGTGTGGAGCAATGTAAGTTCGCTCTCCTTTCAAGCCGGTATTGCAGTGTCCGGCTTCCTGTCTGGTTAACCATAAGGATCGGTGACTTTCTCTTGAGGTGCCACAGGGCTGTCACATATGCCATTGTGTTTTGAGTCGGTCCTTGGGTGACTGTCGAGTGAGTGCACGGGAGTCAGGTGTGTCTGGAGTGCACTGGGACATCGGGGGTCTTTTGAAATAATGGCATGACCCCTGGAATTCCTCTCGAGCATAAAGTGGAGACCACATCCTCCTGAGGTGCGACGGGATCGCCGGGATTCCCTCCTCGATGAAGCAAGGAAAAGGACCCTCTCTCCAGATAAGGAGGGAGAACCGGGGCAATTCTTGAGTTGTGGTGGGACCCTTGGTGTTCCTCTTGAGTGCAGACGGGTATGTCGGGGAACTTCTTGAGTTGCCTCAAGGGTGTCAAGGACCTTTTCGGGGCTCAGGAGTGAAGGTTCGATTTCTCTCAAGATGCAGCACCAGAAAAGGTCCTCAGCTCGCGTTGAGGGGAGAATCTCCTGGTTGTTCTCGAGTTGTGGTGGGGTTCCTCTCGAGTTACGATGGGGACCTCAGGGACCTGCTCATGGGGCCTCAGGGACCTCCAGCCTCCACGCAAGTTGCGATGGGCCCCTCAGGATTCCTCTGCACTCGCTGCCAGGGCTGAGGTCCTCATCTTGAGTTGAGGCTGGAACCTCAGGCTTCCTCTCCAGGGCTCACATGGATCTCGGTGTTCCTCACAGGATCCAGGGTGTCAAGGACCCTTTCAAGGCTCAAAAGGGAAGATGGGATTTCTCTCGAGACACCACAGCAGAAAAGGGCCTCATCTCGCATTGAGGGGAGAATCTCCTGGTTTTTCTTGTGTTGCGGCAGGAAACCTGGTGTTCCTCTAGAATTACGAGGGGGATCTCAGGTACCCACTCGTGTTGCTTCAGGAAAGTCCAGTCTCCATTTGAGTTGCGAGTGGCCTTTTCAGATTCCTCTCCTTTCGGTGCCTGGTCCTATGTCCTCGGCTGGAGCTGAGGCCGGAACCTCAGTGTTCATCTCCAGTGCTGACATGGATCTTGGGTTTCCTATGGAGTTTCAACAGTGAAGTCAGGCCTTGTTTCGTGTGGAGACATGCAAGTCTGCTTTCCTCTCGAGCTGTCAACATAGTGTCAGGCTTCCTGTGGAGTTGACATAGGGATCTGTGGCTTTCTCTCAAGGTGCCACAGGTCTGTCACTCCTGCCATTGTGTTTGGAGTCAATACTCGGGGTGACAGTCGTGTCAGTGCAGGGGAATCAGGTGTATCTGCAGTGGATTGGGACATCAGGGTCTTTTGGAATTGGGGCACAGCCCCTGGAGTTCCACTCAAGTTTCAAGTTGAGACTGCCTCCTCTTGAATTGTGATGCAAAACTGGATTCCTATCCCAGTGAAGCAGGGAAATGGACCCTCATCTCAATATGAGGAGGGAAAAGTGGGGCTCTTCTTGAGTTGTTTCGGGACACTCGGGGTTCCTCTCGAGTGGAGACGGGTATGTCAGGGAACATCTTGTGTTGCATCAAGGGCGTCAAGGACACTTTTGGGGCTCAAGAGGGACGTGGATTTATCTCGAGACGTTGTTGCGGAAAAGGGCCTCATTTCACGTTCAGGGGAGAATCTCCTGGTTTTTTCTGGACTTGCGTCAGAAAGCTTGGGGTTCCTCGCTAGTTATGAAGGGGACCTCAGGGACCTACTCATGTTGCGTCATGAAAGTCAAGTCTCCATGGGAGTTGCGAGGAGCCTCTCTAGATTCCTCTCCAGTCAGTGCTGGGTCCTAGGTCCTCATCTGGATTTGTGGCTGAAACCTCAGGGTTCCTCTCCAGTGCTGACATGGATCTCGGGGATCCTTGGAGTTTCAACTGGTAAGTTGGGCCTCGTCTCATGTGAAGACATGCAAGTCCGCTTTCCTCTCGAGCTGTAATAGTAGTGTCAGTCTTCCTGTCAAGTTGACATAGGAATCTGTGACATTCTCTCAATGTGCAACAGGGCTGCCACACCTGACATCATGTTTTTAGTCAATGCTTGGGGTGACTGTCAACTCAGTGAAGGAGAATCAGGTTTATCTGGAGTGAATTTGGACATCAGGGTCTGTTTGAATTGTGGCACGAACCCTGGAGTTCCTCTCGAGTTTCAAGTTTAGACAGCCTCCTCTGAAGTTTCCACGGCAACAGCAGGATTCCTTTCCTGACGAAGCAGTGAAATAGACCCTCTTCTCGAGATGAGGAAGGAAAAAGGGGGTATTCTTGAGTTGTGGTGAGACACTCGGTGTTCCTCTTGAGAAGTGACCGGTATATTGGGGAATTTCCTGAGTTTCTTCAAGGGTGTCAAGGACCATTGCAAGGCTCAGGAAGGAAAGTGGTATTTTTCTCAAGACCCTGCAGCGGAAAAGGGCCTCATCTCGTGTTGAGGGGAGAATCTCCTGGTTTTTATCGAGTTGTGGCAGGAAACTTCGGGTTCCTCTCGAGTTACAACGGGGACCTCAGGGACCCACTCATGTTGCCTCAAGAAAGTCTAGCCCCATGCAAGTTGCAAAGGGCCTCTCAGGATTCCTCTACAGTCAGTGGAGGGGCCTAGGTCTCATCTGGAGTTGAGGCCAGAACCTCAGGTTTCCTCTCCAGTGCTGACTTGGATCTCTGTGTTCCTATGTAGTTTCAACAGGGGAGTCAGGCCTCGTCTCGTGTGGAGACATGCAAGTTGGCTTTCCTCTCGAGCTGTACAAGTAGTGTCAGGCTTCCTGTCGAGTTGTCATAGGGATCTGTGGCTTTTTCTCAAGGTGCCACAGGGCTGTCACACATGCCATCATGTTCTTATTCTATACTCAGGGTGACATTCGAGTCAGTCCAGGGGAATCAGGTGTATCTGGAGTGGATTGGGACATCAGGGTCTTTCTGAATTGTGGCAGGACCCCTGGAGTTCTCTCGAGTTTCAAGTTGAGACCGCCTCCTCTTGAGGTGCGATGGGAATGCTTGGATTCCTTTCCCGATGAAGCAGGGAAATGGACCCTTGCTGGGGTCCAGCCCTGGTTGGATCCAGGGTATCCAAAGCGTGGACGATGAGGCGAGAGAGATATATAGATAAAGAGAGAGATAAAGAAAGATTTTTCAGTTAAGAGAATAGAGGAGAGAAAAGAGGCTGAAAATCTTTGGTTTACACAGAAAGCCTATAAAGTCTCAAGACAAGGGAGTTACACAGTTTACATAGGCCACAGGCACCCACTTGTTTAGCAGAGGGTGCCCTGTTTAAGGCTTCCTCTTGTGTGAGTCTTAGAAGCCCGGGCAGAGAAGTGAACACGGAGGAGCACTGCACCCCAAGGGATTAGCCTGAAAAAGAAGTAAAGAGAGAAAGAAAGTACGACATGGGGAGGCCAAGATTGTGTAAGACCTATAACTTTATTTTCAAAAGGAGCTTATATACCCTATGTTTTATGATACTCGGGGTGACAGTCGAGTCAGTCCAGGGGAATCAGGTGTATCTGGAGTGGACTGGGACATTGGGATCTTTCTGAATTGTGGCAGGACCCCTGGAGTTCTCTCGAGTTTCAAGTTGAGAACGCCTCCTCTTCAGGTGTGATGGGATCACCGGGATTCCTTTCCCAATGAAGCAGGAAAATGGACTCTTACCGGGGTCCAGCCCTGGTTGGATCCAGGGTATCCAAAGCGTGGACGGCAAGGCGAGAGAGATATATAGATATAGAGAGAGATAAAGGAAGATTTTGCACTTAAGAGAATGGAGGAGAGAAAAGATGCTGATATTCCTTGGTTTACACAGAAAGCCAATAAAGTCCCAAGACAAGGGAGTTACACTGTTTATGTAGGCCACAGGCACCCACTTGTTTAGCGGAGGGTGCCCCACCTTGGGCTCCCTCTCGCGTGTGTCTTTGAAGCCCGGGCAGAGAAGTGAACATGGAGGACCCCTGCACCCCAGGGAATCAGTTTGAGAAAAAAGTAAAGGGAGAAAGAAAGCACGACACGGGGAGGCCAATCTTGTTCAAGACCCGCAACTTTATTTTCAGAAGGAGCTTATATACCCTACGTTTTACATAATGGAGGATACAGAGTCATGCAGGGGCAGCAGTCCTGACCCTTATCGATACCAGGCTTTCTTTCTGCATACTTTCCCGTATGCAAAAGGTCTCAGGTGATTTACATTATCTTCTGGTCAAGAGGCCTGTTAACATTTTATGACTCTTTTCCTTGATGAATGTTAATCAACCAGAAAACTCATTTTCCCTTGAAGTGCTTTTTCTTTAATCTGCATCACCCTCAAAGTACTAAATAAAGTTACATTCCTATAGAACAAAGGTTCAATGAGTTACAGCAAAGTACTTAACTCAAAGATCTAATGTTGCTGATGCCAGGGCTACTATCTGTTTTTCCTCTATACCAACTATATCAACAAATAAAAGATGTGAAAACTTGGCAGCAAGTATTGGCTCAACAATGAAATCCTTAACCAATTCTATTCTAATGATTGTTAACTCCTCAAAAGGCTCTACATTCCTAGAATGTTTTAAGCTTCCTGTGCCTCTCGTGCTTGGAAGGCTGTAAACAATCACATGCGTAGTTGACATAATCCGCATAAATCTGTAGGGCAACTAAAAAAGCTATCAGAAGGGTTTGAATTGAAACATTCCAATTACTTGCCCAGGAGACTTACAAACTAGAGCTCTAAGTTAATTTTCTTCAGAGAAAGGTGGTCAGGGACAGCCCCCAATGGTAACAGAGGAGTTGGTGAAAAATAGCAGAACAGAGAGATTCTCTGTTTTGGGGATAGATGCTCGAGGAGGTCCATAGGGTCCCTCAAGTTCTGACTCGACTTTGCCTGTCAGGCCTCTTCCTCAAGACTTTTGCCGTGGGTGGGATATCCTGTGCTGGCTCCAAACTGAACCTCATGTCGAGATGAGGAGGGAAAAACAGGGCTCTTCTTGAGTTGTGACAGGACACCCGGTGTTCCTCTCCAGTGGAGACGGGTATGTTGGGAAACTTCGAGTTGCATCAAGGGTATCAAGGAACCTTTCGAGGCTCAAGAGGGAATGTGAGATTTCCTTGAGACGCTGCAGTGGAAAAGGGCCTCATCTAACGTGGAGGGGAGAATCTCCTGGTTTTTCTCAAGTTGCGGCAGGAAACATGGGGTTCCTCTCCCTTTATGACAGGGAACTCAAGGACCCGCTCATGTTGCCTCAGAAAAGTCCAGTCCCCGTACGAGTTGCGAGGGGCCTCTCAGGATTCCTCTCCAGTCGGTGACGTAGCCTAGGTCCTCATCTGGAGTTGAGGCTGGAACCTCAGGGTTCCTCTCCAGTACTGACATGGATCTTGGGGTTCCTATGGAGATTCAACAGGGGAGTCAAGCCTCGTCTCTTGTGGATACATGCAAGTCCGCTTTCCTCTCGAGCTGTAAAAGTAGTGTCAAGCTTTCTGTTGAGTGGATGTAGGGATCTGTGGCTTTCTCTCAAGGTGCCACAGGGCTGTCACACCTGCCATCGTGTTTTGAGTCGATCCTCAGAGTGACAGTTGAGTCAGTGCAGGGGAATCAGGTTTATCTGGAGTCGATTGGAACATCGGGGTCTTTTTGAATTGTGTCAGGACCGTTGGAGTTCTCTCGAGTTTCAGGTTGAGACCACCACCTCTTGAGGTGCAACGGGAATGCCGGGATTCCTTTCCCGACAAAGCAGAAAAATGGACCCTCATCTCGAGATGAGGAGATCTTCTTGATTTGTGCTGGGACATTCAGTGTTCCTCTTGAGTGGAGACTGGTATGTCGGGGATCTTCTTGAGTTGCTTCAAGGGTGTGAAGGACCCTTTCAAGGTTCAAGATTGAAAGTGGTATTTCTCTCCAGACATCGCAGCAGAAAAGGGCCTCTTCTCGTGTTGAGGGGAGAATCTCCTGGTTTTTCTCGAGTTGCAGCAGGAAACGTCAGATTCCTCTCGAGTTACAACAGGGACTTCAGGGACCCGCTCATGTTGCCTCAGGAAAGTCTAGTCCCCATGCAAGTTGTGACGGGCCTCTCGGAATTCTTCTCCAGTCGGTGCCAGGGCCTAGGTCCTCATCTGGAATTGAGGCCAGACACTAAGGGTTCCTCTCCAGTGCTGACTTGGATCTTGGTGTTCCTATGGAGTTTCAACAGGGGCGTCAGGCCTCCTCTTGTGTGGAAAATTGGAAGTCTGCTTTCCTCTCGAGCTGTAGAAGTAGTGTCAGGCTTCCTGTTGAGTTGACATAGGGGTCTGTGGCTTTCTCTCGAGGTGCCACAGGGCTGTCATGCCTGCCATCATGGTCTGAGTCGATACTTGGGGTGACAGTCAAATCAGTCCAGGGGAATCTGGTGTATCTGGAGTGGACTGGGACATCGGGGTCTTTCTGAATTGTGGTAGGACCCCTGGAGTTCTCTTGAGTTTCAAGTTGAGACCACCTCCTCTAGAGTTGCAATGGTAACGCTGGGATTCATTTCCTCATGAAGCAGGAAAAATGACCCTTACCGGGATCCAGCCCTGGTTAGATCCAGGGTATCCGAAGAGTGGATGGTGAGGTGAAAGCGATATATAGATATAGAGAGAGATAAAGAAAGATTTTACACTTAAGAGAATAGAGGAGAGAAAGAGGCTGATATTCCTTGGTTTACACAGAAAGCCAATAAAGTCCCAAGACAAGGGAGTTACACTGTTTACGTAGGCCACAGGTGCCTGCTTGTTTAGCAGAGGTGCCCTGCCTTGGGCTCCCTCTCACGTGTGTCTTAGAAGCCTGAGCAGAGAAGTGAACACGGAGGACCCCTGTACCCCAAGGGATCAGCCTGAAAAAGAAGTAAAGAGAGAAAGAAAGTATGACACAGGGAAGCCAAGCTTGTGCAAGATCGGTAACTTTATCTTCAAAAGGAGCTTATATACCCTACATTTTACATAATGGAGATGCAGAGTCATGCAGGGACAGCAGTCCTGACCCTTATTGATACCAGGCTTTCTTTCTGCATACTTTCCCATATGGAAAAGGTCTCAGGTGATTTACATTAGCTTCTGGCCAAGAGGCCTTTTAACATTTTATGGCTCTTTTCCTTGATGAATGTTAATCAACCAGAAAACTCATTTTCCCTTGAAGTGCTTTTTTTTTTAATCTGCATCACCCTCAAAATACTAAATATAGTTACATTCCTATAGAACAAAAGTGTAGTGGGTTACAGCAAAGTATTTAACTCAAAGATCTAATGTTGCTAATGCCAGGGCTATTACCTGTTTTTTCTATATACCAACTATATCAACAAATAAAAATGTGAAAACTTGGCAGCAAGTATTGGCTCAACAACGAAACCCTTAACCAGTTCTATTTTAATGATTGTTAACTCCTTGAAAGGCTCTACATTCCTAGACTGTTTTAAGCTTCCTGTGCCTCTCGTGGTTGGGAGGCTGTAAGCAATCACATGTGTAGTTGAAAAAGTTTGGATAAACCTGTCAGGCAACTAAGAAAGCTATCAGAGGGATTTGAATTGAAACACTCCAATTATATGCCCAGGAGACTTACAAACTAGAGCTCTAAGTTAATTTTCTTCAGAAAAAGGTGGTCGGGGACAACCCACCATTGGTACCATAGGAGTTGGTGAAAAATAACAAGACAGGCAGATTCTGGTTTTGGCGTAGATGCTCGAGGAGGTCTGTAGGGTCTCTCAAATCCTGACTCGCCTTTGCCTGTCAGGCCTCTTACTCATGACCTTTGTCATAAGTGGGATAACCCGTGCTGGCTCACAACTGAACTTCATGTAGAGATGAGGAGGGAAAAACGGGGCTCTTCTTGATTTGTGACGGGACACCCGGTGTTCCTCTCCAGTGTCGGGAAAAATCTTGAGTTGCATCAAGGGTGTCAAGGAACCTTTTGAGGCCTAAGAGGGAGGGCACAATTTCCTCAAGATGCCACAATGGAAAAGAGCCTCCTCTTGAGTTCAGGAGAGAATCTCCTTATTTTTCTCGAGTTGCAGCAGGAACTTTGGGGTTCCTCTCGAGTTATGACAGGGACCTCAGGGACCCACTCGTGTTGCCTTGTGAAAGTCAAGTCTCCATGCGAGTTAACAGAGGCCTCTCGGGATTCTGCTCCAGTCAGTACCAGGACATAGGTCCTCATCTGGAGATGAGCTTGGAAACTCAGGGTTCCTTTCCAGTGCTGACATGGATCTCAGTGTTTCTATGGAGTTTCAACAGGGGAGTCAGGCCTCGTCTCATGTGGAGACACACAAGTCCGCTTTCCTCTCGAGCTGACAAAGTAGTGTCTGGCCTCCTGTCGAGTTGACATAGGGATCGATGGCTTTCTCTCAAGGGGCCACAGGGCTGTCACACCTGCCATCGTGTTTTGAGTAGATATTCGGTTACAGTCGAGTCAGTGCAGGGGAATCAGGTGAATCTGGAGTGGATTGGGATATTGGATCTTTTGGAATGGTGGCACGACCCTGGAATTTCTCTCGAGTTTCAAGGTGAGACTGCCTCCACTGGAGGTGTGACAGGAATACCGGGATTCCTTTCCCGACCTAGCAGGGAAACGGACCCTCATCTCGAGATGAGGAGGGAAAAAAAGGGCTCTTCTTGAGTTGTGGCATGACACTTGGTGTTCCTCTCGAGTGGAGACGGATGTGTCGGGGAACTTCTTGACTTGCATCAAGGGTGTCAAGGATCCTTTTGAGGCTCAAGAGGGAAGGTTGGATTTCTCTCCAGACACCACAGTGGAAAATGGCCTCCTCTCGTGTGGAGGGGAGAATCTGCTGGTTTTTCTCGAGTTGTGGCAGGAAACTTGGGGTTCCTCTCGAATTACGATGGGAACCTCAGGGACCCACTCGTGTTGCCTCAGGAAAGTCAAGTCACCATGTGAGTTTCGAGGGGCCTCTCGGGATTCCTCTCCAGTCAGTGCTGGGGCCTATGTCTTCATCTGGAGTTGAGGCCTGAACCTCAGGGTCCTCTCCAGTGCTGACATGGATCTCGGTGTTCCTATGGAGTTTCAACAGGGGAGTCAAGTCGCTTTTCACGTGGAGACATTCAAATCCGCCTTCCTCTCGAGCTGTAAAAGTAGCATCATGCTTCCTGTCGAGTTGACATAGGTATCAGTGGCTTTTTCTTGAGGTGCCACAGGGCTGTCACACCTGCCATCATGTTTGGAGTAGATACTCGGGGTGACAGTCGAGTCAGTGTAGGGGAATCAGGTGTATCTGGAATGGATTGGGACATTGGGATATTTTGGAATTGTGGCAGGGCCCCTGGAGTTCCTCTCGAGTTTCAAGTAGAGACCGCCTCCTCTGGAGGTGTGACGGGAATGCTGGGATTCCTTTCCCAACGAAGCAGGTAAATGGAACCTCATCTCAAGATGAGGAGGGAAAAACAGGGCTCTTCTTGAGTTGTGGCTGGACACTCGGTGTTACTCTCGAGTGAAGATGGGTATGTCGGGGAACATCTTGAGTTGTATCAAGGATGTCAAGGAGCCTTTCTAGGCTCAAGAGGGAAGGTGGGATTTCTCTCGAGATGCCATAGTGGAAAAGGGTCTCCTCTCATGTTGAGGGGAGAATCTCCTGGTTTTTCTCAAGTTGTGGCAGGAAACTAGGGGTTCCTCAGGAGTTACAACAGGGACCTCAGGGCCCCGCTCGTGTGGCCTCAGGAAAATCCAGTCTCCATGTGAATTGCTAGTGGCCTCTCGGGATTCCTCCCCAGTCGGTGCCACGGCCTAGGTCCTCATCTGGAGCTGAGGCCAGAGCCTCAGGGTTCCTTTCCAGTGCTGAAATGGATCTCGGGGTTCCTATGGAGTTTCAACAGGGGAGTCAGGCCTCGTCTCTTGTGGAGACATGCAAGTCCACTTTCCTCGCGAACTTTAAAAGTAGTGTCAGGCTTCCTGTAAAGTTGACATAGGGACCTGTGGCCTTCTCTCGAGGTGTCACCAGACGGTCACACCTGCCATCGTGTTTTGAGTCCATACTCAGAGTGACTGTCGAGTCAATGCAGGGGAATCAGTGTATCTGGAGTGGATTGGGATATTGGGGTCTTTTGGAATTGCAGCAGGACCCCTGGAGTTCCTCCCGAGTGTCCAGTTGAGATCTACTGGGAGCCAGATTGAGGAGTCCCACCAGTGGCAAATGTCATGAGATTAAGAGGTCCCACTGGCAAATGTGACCCCTGCCTTAAGGGAGCCTCACTGAATCTGCTCCTGCATCTGCCCCAAATCCAGAGTCTCCTGCCTTACTGCATTGTGCTTTTCACCTACTTTTCTGGCATTAACCAGGGGCTCTCCCCCCACCACCTTTTTCTGGAAAAAGTTAATTTAGAACTTTTAGATAATAAGTCTCCTGGGACTCTTTGTATATGGAAAGATGTGCAGAAAGAAAGCCTGGTCTTGATAAGGATCAGGGCTGCTGACCCTGCATAACTTTGTATTATCCATTGATCTCTATGTACAACCAAAAGTGTAAAAAGCTTTCCTGGAAAATAAAGGATGGACTGGTCCCTGGAAAGACTCGTTTCCCTGTGTTGTCTTTTCTCGTTCCCTTCTTTTCTGGCTGAATTCCCATCTGGAGCATGGAGGCTTGCCATGTCTACTTACTTGCCTTGGCTTCTAAGACCCACATGAGAGGGAACCCAAGGCGAGGCACCCTCTGCTACTTAAGTGGGCATCGGTGGCCTACGTAGGTGGTGCAAACTCCTTGTCTAGGAGTTTTATTGGTTTTCCACGCAAACCAAGTTATTCAGCCTCTTTTTCTCCATTAATTTTCCTACTATACTATTCCTTCCTAATCTCTCTTTATATTTCTAATTAAATAATTCTTTCCTAAGACACCGACTCCATCCCCACTTCGAATTACCCTGGATCCACCGGGGCTTGACCCCAGCAAGTGGCGCCTGAACAGGGACATTCGAACGTAGGTTCTTCGGAGCAATTTCTATTGCTCCCGCTGGAGCACACTCTGTTGCTCCCCGCAGAGTGAGTTCAATCACTCCCCCCAGAGTAATTGCGGTTACTCCCACAGTGTTGAGTGTTCAGGACAGATATGACCCCACTTAGGGTGCTGCAGATCCCCCTGTAGGATAGACAGGGTGAGAAGGAGTGGGAAGTGTTAAAGGGTTTAAGAGAAATCCGGTTTCTAAAGGTTGAAAGAAACCTGCTTTCTACGGGTTGAAAAGAAACCCCCCTTGCCAAAGGTAAAAACCTTGACAAGGCAGACTTTCTACAGGTTGAAAAGAAAACCCCCCTTGCAAAAGATAAAAACCTTGATAAGGTAGACTTTTCTATAAGACTTAATTTTCTGACATGGGTAACAGTGACTCAAAAGAAAGACAGATTTTTATAGGAGTAATCTTGCAATTGTTAAGTAAAAGAGTAATTACAGGAGGGCCTAGAGGAGCTATCCCACTTTGAAGGTCAGGAACGGTGGTGGTAAGGAGATACCCCTCATCCAAGGTAAGGAACAGTGGCTGTGCTTTGCAGGAGCAGCTGTGTAAAGATACCCCATGCCAAGGTAAGAGAAACTCAAGTAAGATGGTAAGTGTTCCCAGAGGGCATCAGAGGGAAGACACACTGAAACCATACTCACAGAAACTAGTCAATCTAATCACACTAGGACCACAGCCTTGTCTAACTCAATGAAACCAAGCCATGCCTGCAGGGCAACCCAAGATGGGCAGGTCATGGTGGAGAGGCCTGAAGGAATGTGGTCCACCGGAGAAAGGAATGGCAAACCACTTCAGTATTCCTGCCTTGAGAACCCCATGCACAGTAGGAAAAGGCAAAATGATAGGATATCAAAAGAGGAATTCCTCAGGTCATTAGGTGCCCAATACGCTACTGGAGATCAGTGGAGAAATAACTCCAGAAAGAATGAAGGGATGCAGCCAAAGCAAAAACAATACCCAGTTGTGGATGTGACTGGTGATAGAAGCAAGATCCGATGCTATAAAGAGCAATATTGCATAGGAACCTGGAATGTCAGGTCCATGAATCGGGGCAAATTGGAAGTGGTCAAACAAGAGATGGCAAGGGTGAACGTCGACATTCTAGGAATCAGTGAACTAAAATGGACTGGAATGGGTGAATTTAACTCAGATGACCATTACATCTACTACTGCGGGCAGGAGTCCCTCAGAAGAAATGGAGTAGCCATCATGGTCAACAAAAGAGTCTGAAATGCAGTACTTGGATGCAATCTCAAAAATGACACTATGATCTCTGTTTGTTTCCAAGGCAAACCATTCAATATCACAGTTATCCAAGTCTATGCCCCAACCAGTAACGCTGAAGAAACTGAAGTTGAACGGTTTTATGAAGACCTACAAGACCTTTTAGAACTAACACCCAAAAAAGATGTCCTTTTCATTATAGGGAACAGGAATGCAAAAATAAAAAGTCAAGAAACAACTGGAGGAACAGGAAAATTTGACCTTGGAATGCGGAATGAAGCAGGGCAAAGACTAATAAAGTTTTGCCAAGAAGATGCACTGGTCATAGCAAACACCCTCTTCCAACAACACAAGAGAAGACTCTATACATGGACATAACCAGATGGTCAACACCGAAATCAGATTGATTATATTCTTTGCAGCCAAAGATGGAGAAGCTCTTTCAGTCAACAAAAACAAGACAGGAGCTGACTGTGGCTCAGATCATGAACTCCTTATTGCCAAATTCAGACTATAATTGAAGAAAGTAGGGAAAACCGCTAGACCATTCAGGTATGACCTAAATCAAATCCCTTATGATTCTACAGTGGAAGTGAGAAATAGATTTAAGGGTCTAGATCTGATAGATAGAGTGCCTGATGAACTATGGAATGAGGTTCGTGACATTGTACAGGAAACAGGGATCAAGACCATCCCCATGGAAAAGAATACAAAAAAGCAAAATGGCTGTTTGGTAGGCCTTACAAATAGCTGTGAAAAGAAGAGAGGCAAAAAGCAAAGGAGAAGAGGAAAGATATAAGCATCTGAATGCAGAGTTCCAAAGAATAGCAAGAAGAGATAAGAAAGCCTTCTTCTGCGATCAATGCAAAGAAATAGAGGAAAACAACAGAATGGGAAAGACTAGAGATCTCTTCAAGAAAATTCAAGATACCAAGGGAACATTTTATGCAAAGATGGGTACGATAAAGGACAGAAATGGTCTGGACCTAACAGAAGCAGAAGATATTAAGAAGAGGTGGCAAGAATACACAGAGGAACTGTACAAAAAAGATCTTCACGACCCAGATAATCATGATGATGTGATCACTAATCTAGAGCCAGACATCCTGGAATATGAAGTAAAGTGGGCCTTAGAAAGCATCACTAAGAACAAAGCTAGTGGAGGTGATGGAATTCTAGTTGAGCTGTTTCAAATACTTAAGATGATGCTGTCAAAGTGCTGCACTCAATATGCCAGCATGTTTTGGAAAACTCAGCAGTGGCCACAGGACTGGAAAAGGTCAGTTTCATTTCAATTCTAAAGAAAGGCAATGCAAAAGAATGCTCAAACTACTGCACAACTGCACTCATCTCATATGCTAGTAAAATAATGCCCAAATTCTCCAAGCCACACTTCAGCAATATGTGAACTGTGAACTCCCTGATGTTCAATCTGGTTTTAGAAAAGGGAGAGGAACCAGAGATCAAATTGCCAACATCCGCTGGATCATGGAAAAAGCAAGAGAGTTCCAGAAAAACATCTATTTCTGCTTTATTGACTATGCCAAAGCCTTTGACTGTGTGGATCACAATAAACTATGGAAAATTCTGAAAGAGATGGGAATACCAGGCCACCTGACCTGCCTCTTGAGAAATCTGTATGCAGGTCAGGAAGCAACAGTTAGAGCTGGAACAACAGACAGGTTCCAAATAGGAAAAGGAGTATGTCAAGGCTATATATTGTCACCCTGCTTATTTAACTTATATGCAGAGTACATCATGAGAAACGCTGGACTGGAAGAAACACAAGCTGGAATCAAGATTGCCAGGAGAAATATCAATAACCTCAGATATGCAGATGACACCACCCTTATGGCAGAAAGTGAAGAGGAACTAAAAAGCCTCTTGATGAAAGTGAAAGAGGAGAATCAAAATGTTGGCTTAAAGCTCAACATTCAGAAAATGAAGATCATGGCATCCGGTCTCATCACTTCATGGGAAATAGACAGGGAAACAGTGGAAACAGTGTTAGACTTTATTTTGGGGGGCTCCAAAATCACTGCAAATGGTGATTAGCAGCCGTGAAATTAAAAGACGCTTACTCTTTGGAAGAAAAGTTATAACCAACCTAGATGGTATGTTCAAAAGCAGAGACATTACTTTGCTGACTAAGGTCCGTCTAATCAAGGCTATGGTTTTTCCTGTGGTCATGTATGGATGTGAGAGTTGGACTGTGAAGAAGGCTGAGGGCCAAAGAATTGATGCGTTTGAACTGTGGTGTTGGAGAAGACTCTTGAGAGTCCCTTAGACTGTAAAGAAATCCAACAAGTCCATTCTGAAGGAGATCAACCCTGGGATTTCTTTGGAAGGAATGACGCTAAAGCTGAAGCTCCAGTACTTTGTCCACCTCATGTGAAGATTGACTCTTTGGAAAAGACTCTGATGCTGGGAGAGATTGGGGACAGGAGGAGAAGGGGACGACCCAGGATGAGATGGCTGGATGGCATCACAGACTTGATGGATGTGAGTCTGAGTGAACTCCGGGAGATGGTGATGGACAGGGAAGCCTGGCGTGCTGCGATTCATGGGGTCGCAAATAGTCGGACACGACTGAGCGACTGAACTGAACTGAACTGAACTGAACTGAAAGTTAAGAAAGCCAATATTCAATCCCTTTTCACATTTACATAAGAACAATGTCCTTGGTTTCCAGAAAAGTCCACTGTTAATTTACATAATTGAGTGAAGGTAGGAAAACAGCTAAAAACTTATACTTTGCATGGGCCTGTAAATGCCTTTTCTCTGTGGAATATGATTGGAAATGTTCTGGACTCCCATTATGAGGCTGTTAGACTGTGGCAGAGGTTATAGCAGTGGATGGTGGTGGGTCTCCACCTTCTACATAGATCATATTTTCTGTCATTGACGAAGAAAAGGAGGGAGACTGTGCTCTACCTCCCGAGGAAGGAGAGGGCTTACAGGAAGTTGTGGCCGGGCGCCCTGGTGAGCTTCCTCCTCCTCTACACAAAACTTTAAAAATATCTGATTTAAGACAATGACCGCCACCTCCGCTTGTGCTTCCCAGGGCCCAAGAATTCCCCACTTTGCCTCCAAAGCCTCGCAGAACATTGCCTAAGGTTGAAAAAGAAAAACACTATTTTAAAAACAAAGGAGCTTTTTAAGCAGACGCATAAGCAATATACAGAGCCTGCTCCTTGCAGGAAACCCCCTCAGGGGGGCCTCACCTGAGCAAAAAAAAGAAAGAAAGAAAAAGAAAAATAATCGTTAAAAAAAGGATTCTACAAATAAAAAAATGTTTCTCTTATGGCCAAATCGGGCAGTTTTGTCGGCAATGTCCTGCTAAACAGAGACAACAAATCACACAATCAATCCCAGGTAGCTCAGGACTAGACTTCAGTTCCACCACTGCAACAATATTAACCCCTGATGTACCGGTTACTCCGATTCCAACAGGAGTGGCTGGCCCCCTGCCTGAGGACATTCTGGACTTGTGCTAGGGCATAATTCGCTTTCTTTTCAAGGAATTTCAGTGGTGTCTGGTATAATAGATTCTGATTATACTGGAAAATTAAAGTTTTGATCTTATTGCCTGCTAAAACTGTGCAAATTAATAAAGGTCAAAAAATAGCACACCTTTTGCTTTTACCTTATTATCAGATAAGAAAAACCTTGACTTCTCAAGCTAGGGGCCCCAGAGGATTTGGATCTAATGATCTAGCTTTTTGGGTTCCAGAAATTACCATTTCTATGCCTTTAACAGATCTTTACTGGCCCAGCTCCTGGCCAACACATACAACTGAAAATGAGTTGATGGGATTAGAGAAAGTGGTATACAGGGTGAGAATGCTGCAGAGAATAAGGTGAGGGAGAGTTTAGAACCTTGGAGAGTAGTGAATTCCCCATTGCTGGAGGTATTCAAGCAAAGATTAGATGGTTGATTGTCATCTAAAAAGCTATAGACTAGATTTAGGTTACAGAAAGATAACTGGAGAAGCTTATAAAGATGTTGTGCAATGGCTCTTTACTTGCATCTCATATTTAGCTCTGCCAAAAGTTTTGAAAACTGATAATGTCCCTTTGAAGCTGTGGAGAGATTGTTTACTAACTTTAAATGATTTCCAGAAATTATTGGGAGATATTAATAGGATACGCCCACATTTAAAACTGACTACTTCAGTTAAAGCCTTTGTTTGATTGCTTAAAAAACAATCCTAATCCCACTTCTAAGGGAAAGGTGATTAGTGAGACCGAGTCGGCTCTTGTTAAACTGGATGAGGCTTTAAATGATCATTTAATTAGGATTAATATTACCAAAACATGAGATTAAATTATTCTTGCCACAAAACCTACACCTACAGGATGCTTGTGACAAGAAGGCCCATTGGTACCATCTACCAGTGACCCCAAGAAAAATAGTTTTATCTTATCCCAGCTTGGTGGCACAATTAATTATTTTAAAATAAAGTATGGAACTTTTTGGAAAATAAGCAGCAAATATAGTAATTCCATTCAATAAGGATCAACTGCAAATCTTACAAAAGAGTGATGATTGGCAAGTTGCCCTGGTAGATTTCAGGGGTCAAATTTTGTTTCATTTGCCCTTAATCCCCCTATTGCATTTTTTGAAAACACATCCAGTAATTTTTCTGAAAAAATTTTCTATTCAGCCTTTGAAAGGGGCTATGACTCGGCCTCTGGTTAAGTGAAAAGATCTCCTTACAAGAGAGTAGAAAGGGCCAGCTATACTGCTAACTTGTGGGAGAGGGTGTGCTTGTATTTTTCCCCAGGGTGCTGCATCACCAATTTGGATCCCGGACAGACTGATTTGCCATATCACAGTCCCCCAGGCACCTGGTTCCTCCACTGCCGCTACCACAAATAAGAGAAAGGGCACTCCTCTGGCCCTGCCACCACTGCCTCATGGAACAGCCATGCGCCAGGAGCCGCGGGCGGGGCCAGCCTGGCTTCCAGGGCCCAGTGTGTCCATCTGCGCTCACTTGGCCGCCACTAGGACTGAGGCCGCTTTAGCGAGGGGGTGAGGGCCATGCCTGGGCGCCCGCTGGCAGGAGAGGCAAGATAAACATCGAGATCCCAGCGGAACTGACAGAGCTGCTGCAGCACGAACTCCGACCAGAAAATAACTCTATTTACTCTATTTTAGCTTGTCTACCCTCTCCTTAAATTGTTCTCTTTGCTAACAACTCCAGAAAACTTAATATACAAATGGATTATACAGGTGGACCTAATGTAGTGTCTTGTGAACAATGTATGCTTTCATCTTGCTTAACTCCTCAATATAATGTTTGTTCTTTTGTGGTGCTAAAACGTCCATCCTATCTTATGGTGCCTGTAACTGTAACTACTTATTGGTATGATAATTATGGTCTTGCTGTGTTAAAACAACTACAAGGTTTAATGCAATCACGATGGTTGATGGGCTTACTAATCTTAGGGAATTCAGCTTTAATAACAACTACTGCTGTTACTGTTACTGTTACTGTTACTATTACTGTTACTGTTATTGTGGCAGCAATATCATTGACTCAACAAGTGTATACTGCCCAATATGTTGAAAAATCATATTTTAGGTGTTTGTAATAGCTCAGATATTAGTTTAGACTTAGGGAAACTTCATAATCAGATACAGACTATGGAACACTCCCGATTAGATTTTACTGCCACAGGAACAGCAAATGACTTTTTCCATACAATCTCTGACTTCATTTCTGAAAAGAATATTCTGTCTACTGTTTTCAGCTATGTTACTGTGGGTGCTCTAATCTTGCTCCTCATAATCATTCTTCCTTGTATTGTCAGGATCCTTCAGCAGAGCATTCAGAAACTTGAGACTGAACTACATCTGGCTGTTTTAAAAAATAAAAAAGGGGGAGATGCCAGGAGCCAGCACAAGGAGTCCCGCCCGTGGCAAAGGTCATGAGGTTAAGGGGTCCCACAGGCAAAGGCGAGTCCGACCTTAAGGGAGCCTTGCTGAATCTGCTTGTGCATCTGCCCCCAAACCAGAGTCTGCCTGCCTTACTGCATTGTGCTTTTTGCCTACTTTTCTGACATTAACAGGGGGCTGTCCCCCCACTACCTTTTTCTGGAAAAAGTTAATTTAGAGCTTTTAGATAATAAGTCTCCTGGGTATAAAATGAGTGTTTCAATCCAAAAACCCCTCTGATGGCTTTCTAGCCTGCCTACAGGACTCTTACAACTGCACAGGTGATTGCTCACAGCCCCACGACCACGAGAGGCACAGGGAGTTTAAAACGTCCTAGGAATGTAGGGGTTTCTGAGGAGTCAAAATCATTAGAATAGGACTGATTAAGGGTTTAATTTGTTGAGCCAATACTTGCTGCCAAATTTTCATATCTTTTATTTGCTGATACAGTTGGTATATAGAAAAAAAAAAAACAAGTAGCAACATAGATCATTGAGTTAAGTACCTTCTTTGTTATAATCCACTGCACCTTTGTTCTATAGGGATGTAACTTTAGTACTTTGAAGGTGATGCAGATTAAGGAAAAACACTACAGGGAAAATGAGATTAACATTCATTAAGGAAGAGAGCCAAAAATGTTAACAGGCCTTTTGGCCAGAAGATAATATAAATCACTTGAAACCCTTTGTATATGGAAAGATGTGCAGAAAGAAAGCCTGGTCTTGATAGGGGTCAGAGCTGCTGACCCTGCATAACTTTGTATTGTCCATTGATCTCTATGTACAACCAAAAGTACAAAAAGCTTTCCTGGAAAATAAAGGACGGATCAGTTCCTGGAAAGACTGGTTTCCCCCCGTTGTCTTTTCTCATTCCCTTCTTTTCTGGGTGAATTCTCATCTGGAACGTGGAGGCTCACCATGTCTATTACTTGCCCTGGCTTCTAAACCCACGGAGACGGAGCCCAAGGTGGGGCACCCTCTGCTATTCAAGCGGTGCTGGTGGCCTACATAGGTGGTGCAAACTTCTTGTTTTGGAGTTTTATTGATTTTCCACATAAACCAAGTTATTCAGCCCCTTTTTCTCCACTAATTTTCCTACTACAATATTCTTTCCTAATCTCTCTTTATATTTCTAATTAAATAATTCTTTCCTAAGACATCGACTCAGTCCCCCCTTCAAATTGCCCTGGATCCACCGAGGCTGGACCTGGGCAGACTGCCTCCTCTGGAGGTGCGACAGGAACACCGAGATTCCTTTCCCAACGAAGCAGGGAAATGGACCCTCATCCCCAGATGAAGAAGGACAAACGGGGCTCTTCTTGAGTTGTGGTGGGATACTCGGTGTTCCTCTTGAGTAGAGATGGGTATGTCGGGGAACTTCTTGAGTTTCATCAAGTGTGTCAAGGACCCTTTCGAGGCTCAAGAGTGAAGGTGGGATTTCTCTCCAGATGTCACAGTGGAAAAGCACCTCATCTCGTGCTGAGGCAAGAATCTCCTGGTTTTTCTAGAGTTACAGCAGAACTTGGGGTTCCTCTCGAGTTACAACAGGGACCTCAGGGACCAGCTCGTGTTGCATCAGGAAAGTCCAACTCCATGCGAGTTGCAAGGGGCCACTCAGGATTCCTCTCCAGTCGGTGCAGGGGCCTAGGTCCTCATCTCGAGTTGAGGCCGGAACCCCAGGGTTCCTCTCCAGTGCTGATATGGATCTCGGAGTTCCTATGTGCTGGAGTGCAGCCCCTGCAGGATCCAAGTGTACCCTCAGGAGAGACGGCGTCAGTGAAGAGATTTAGAGAGAGACAAAGAAAGAATGTTGCAGATAAAAAATAGAGGAGATAAAGAGGCTGGTATTCCTTGGTTTTGACCAAGAGTCAATAAAGCCCCAACAAGGGAACTGCTCTGTTCATGTAGGCCACACACACCCTCCCGGTCTCACGAGGGAGTGAAGACGCCGAGCGCCTTCCCATTCAGGTCATAGAAGCCCAGGCAGGAAAGTGAACGTAGAGAGCTTCTGTGCTCCAAGGGATCAGCTTGAAAAAGAGAGTAAGAGAGAGAAAGAAGGAAAGACACGTGGTGACCAAGCCTCAGTGAGTGAGGCCTGTAACTTTATTTTCAAAGGGAACTTTTATATCTTGACTTGTACATAGAGGAAAATGAAAGACGCAAAGTCATACAATGTGAGCCCAAACATTACATCTGTTCTGTCTTTATCAAAATCAGGATTTTTTTCTGCATGCCTTTCGCATAAACAATGTTGGGTACATTTTCTTCTGGCCTTGGAGGCCTGTGAACCTTTTATGACCATCTTTTGATAAAGGCTGCTCAACCAGAAAACTTATATTCCCTTGAAATGTTTTTTTTTTTTAATCTATGTCAGCCTCAGTTCAGTTCAGTTCAGTCACTCAGTCATGTCCGACTCTTTGCGACCCAATTAAATGCAGCTTGCCAGGCATCCCTGTCCATCACCAATTCATGGAGTTCACTCAGACTCATGTCCATCGAGTCAGTAATGCCATCCAGCCATCTGATCCTCGGTCGTCTGCTTCTCCTCCTGCCCACAATCCCTCCCAGCAGCAGAGTCTTTTCCAATGAGTCAACACTCTGCATGAGGTGGCCAAAGTAATGGAGTTTTGCTTTAGCATCATTCCTTCCAAAGAAATCCCAGGGCTGATCTCCTTCATAATGGACTAGTTGTGTCTCCTTGCAGTCCAAGGGACTTTCTTTTTTTTTTATGGGATAGGTTCAAAAGTGGTGCTGCTAAGGGACTTTCAAGAGTCTTCTCCAACAACACAGTTCAAAAGCATCAACTCTTCGGTGCTCAGCCTTCTTCACAGTCCAACTCTCACATCCATACATGACTACTGGAAAAACCATAGCCTTGACTAGATGGAACTTAGTCGGCAAAGTAATATATCTGCTTTTGAATATGCTATCTAGGTTGGTCATAACTATTCTTCCAAGGAGTAAGCGTCCTTTAGTTTCATGGCTGCAGTCACAATCTGCAGTAATTTTGGAACCCCGAAAAATAAAGTCTGACACTGTTTCCACTGTTTCCCCATCTATTTCCCATCAAGTGATGGGACCGGATGCCATGATCTTCATTTTCTGAATGTTGAGCTTTAAGTTAACTTTTTCACTCTCCTCTTTCACTTTCATCAAGAGGCTTTTTAGTTCCTCTTCACTTTCTGCCATAAGGGTGGTGTCATCTGCATATCTGAGGTTATTGATATTTCTCCCGGCAATCTTGATTCCAGCTTGTGTTTCTTCCAGTCCAGCGTTTCTCATGATGTATTCTGCATATAAGTTAAATAAGCAGGGTGACAATATACAGCCTTGACATACTCCTTTACATATTTGGAACCAGTGTGTTGGTCCATGTCCTGTTCTAACTGTTGCTTCCTGACCTGCATACAGATTTCTCAAGAGGCAGTCAGGTTGTCTGGTATTCACATTTCTCTCAGAATTTTCCACAGTTTATTGTGATCCACACAGTCAAAGGCTTTGGTATAGTCAATAAAGCAGAAATAGATGTTTTTCTGGAACTCTCTTGCTTTTTCCATGATCCAGCAGATGTTGGCAATTTGACCTCTGGTTCCTCTACCTTTTCTAAAACCAGCTTGAGCATCAAGAAATTTATGGTTCATGTATTGCTGAAGCCTTCTTTGTAGAATAGAATTTTGAGCATTACTTTACCAGCATGTGAGATGAGTGCAATTGTGTGAGACTGAGCAATGTTTGGCATTGTCTTTCTTTGGGATTGGAATGAAAACTGAACTTTTCCAGTCATTGGTCACTGCCGAGTATTCCAAATGTGCTGGCATATTGAGTGCAGCACTTTCACCGCATCATCTTTCAGGATATGAAATAGCTCCACTGAAATTCCATCACTTTCACTAACTTTGTTTGCAGTGATGCTTTCTAAGGCCCACTTGACTTCACATTCCAGGATGTCTGGCTCTAGGTGAGTGATCACACCATCGTGATTATCCGGGTCATGAGGGCCTTTTTTGTACACTTCTTCTGTGTATTCTTTTTTTGTTTTTAATTTTAATTTTTAGTTTATTTTCCTTTACAATACTGTATTGGTTTTGCCATACATTGACATGAATCCGCCACGGGTGTACATGAGTTCCCAATCCTGAACCCCCCTCCCACCTTCCACCCCATATCATCTCTCTGGATCATCCTCGTGCACCAGCCCCAAGCATTCTGTATCCTGTATCGAACATAGACTGGCGATTCGTTTCTTCCATGGTAGTACACATGTTTCAGTGCCATTCTCCCAAATCATCTCACCCTCACCCTCTCCCTCAGAGTCCAAAAGTCCATTCTATACATCTGTGTCTCTTTTGCTGTCTTGCATAGAGGGTTATCATTCCCATCTTTCTAAATTCCATATATATGTGTTAGTATACTGTATTGGTGTTTTCCTTTCTGGCTTACTTCACTCTGTATAATCGGCTCCAGTTTCATCCATCTCATTAGAACTGATTCAAATGTATTCTTTTTAATGGCTGAGTAATACTCCATTGTATATATGTACCACAGCTTTCTTATCCATTCATCTGCTGATGGACATCTAGGTTGTTTCCATGTTCTGCCTATTATAAACAGAGCTGCAATGAACATAGGGGTACATGTGTCTCTTTCAATTCTGGTTTCCTCGCTGTGTATGCCCAGCAGTGGGATTGCGGGTCATATGGCAGTTCTATTTGCAATTTTTTAAGGAATCTCCACACTCTTCTCCATAGTGGCTGTACTAGTTTGCATTCCCACCAACACTGTAAGAGGGTCCCCTTTTCTCCACACCCTCTCCAGCATTTATTGCTTGCAGATTTTTCGATCTCAGCCATTCTGACTGGTGTGAAGTGGTACCTCATTGTGGTTTTGATTTGCATTTCTCTGATAATGAGTGATGCTGAGCATCTTTTCATGTGTTTGTTAGCCATCCGTATCTCTTCTTTGGAGAAATGTCTATTTAGTTCTTTGGCCCATTTTTTGATTGGGTCGCTTATTTTTCTGGAATTGAGCTGCAGAAGTTGCTTTTATATTTTTGAGATTAGTTGTTTGTCAGTTGCTTCATATGCTATTATTTGCTCTCATTCAGAAGGCTGTCTTTTCACCTTGCTTATAGTTTCCTTTGTTGTGCAGAAGCTTTTAATTTTAATTAGATCCCATTTGTTTATTTTTGCTTTTATTTCCAGTATTTTGGGAGGTTGATCATAGAGGATCCTACTGTGATTTATGTCAGAGAGTGTTTTGCCTATCTTCTCCTCTAGGAGTTTTATAGTTTCTGGTCTTACATTTAGATCTTTAATCCATTTTGAGTTTATTTTTGTGTGTGGTGTTAGAAAGTGATCTAATTTAATTCTTTTACAAGTGGTTGACCAGTTTTCCCAGCACCACTTGTTAAAGAGATTGTCTTTACTCCATTTTATGTTCGTGCCTCCTTTGTTGAAGATAAGGTGTCCATAGGTGTGTAGATTTATCTCTGGGCTTTCTATTTTGTTCCATTGACCTATATTTCTCTCTTTGTGCCAGTACCATACTGTCTTGATGACTGTGGCTTTGCAGTACAGCCTGAAGTCAGGCAGGTTGATTCCTCCAGTTCCATTCTTCTTTCTCAAGATTGCTTTGGCTATTAGAGGTTTTTTGTATTTCCATACAAATCTTGAAATTATTTGTTCTAGTTCTGTGAAAAATACTGCTGGTAGCTTGATAGGGATTGCATTGAATCTGTAGTTTGCTTTTGGTAGTATACTCGTTTTCACTATATTGATTCTTCCGACCCTTGAACGTGGTATATTTCTCCATCTATTAGTGTCCTCTTTGATTTCTTTCATCAGTGTTTTATAGTTTTCGATATATAGGTCTTTAGTTTCTTTAGGTAGGTATATTCCTAAGTATTTTATTCTTTTTGTTACAATGGTGAATGGAATGGTTTCCTTCATTTCTTTTTCTACTGTCTCATTATTAGTGTATAGGAATGCAAGGGATTTCTGTGTGTTGATTGTATATCTTGCAACTTTACTATGGTCATTGATTAGTTCTAGTAATTTTCTGGTGGAGTCTTTAGGGTATTCTATGTAGAGGATCATGTCATCTGCAAACAGTGAGAGTTTTACTTCTTCTTTTCCAGCTTGGATTCCTTTTATTTCTTTTTCTGCTCTGATTGCTGTGGCCAAAACTTCCAGAACTATGTTGAATAGTAGTGGTGAAAGTGGGCATCCTTGTCTTATTCCTGAGTTTAGGGGAAATGCTTTCAATTTTTCACCATTGAGGATAATGTTTGCTGTGGGTTTGTCATAGATACCTTTTATTATGTTGAGGAATGTTTCTTCTGTACCTGCTTTCTGGAGAGTTTTTATCATAAATGGATGTTGAATTTTGTCAAAGGCCTTCTCTGCATCTATTGAGATAATCATATGGCTTTTATTTTTCAATTTGTTAATGTGGTGAATTACATTGTTTGATTTGTGGATATTGAAGAATCCTTGCATCCCTGGGATAAAACCTGCTTGGTCATGGTGCATGATCTTTTTAATGTGTTGTTGGATTCTGATTGCTAGAATTTTGTTGAGGATTTTTTCATCTATGTTCATCAGTGATATTGGCCTGTAGTTTTTTTTTTTTTTTTTTTTTGGCATCTTTGCCAAGTTTTGGTATTAGGATTATGGTGGCCTCATAGAATGAGTTTGGAAGTTTACCTTCCTCTGAAATTTTCTGGAAGAGTTTCCGTAGGATAGGTGTTAGCTCTTCTCGAAATTTTTGGTAGAATTCAGCTGTGAAGCCGTCTGGACCTGGGCTTTTGTTTGCTGGAAGATTTCTGATTACAGTTTCAATTTCCGTGCTTGTGATGGGTCTGTTAAGATTTTCTATTTCTTCCTGGTTCAGTTTGGAAAGTTTTACTTTTCTAAGAATTTGTCCATTTCTTCCACGTTGTCCATTTTATTGGCATATAATTGCTGATAGTAGTCTCTTATGATCCTTTGTATTTCTGTGTTGTCTGTTGTGATCTCTCCATTTTCATTTCTAATTTTATTGATTTGATTTTTCTCTCTTTGTTTCTTGATGCATCTGGCTAATGGTTTGTCAATTTTATTTATCCTTTCAAAGAACCAGCTTTTTGCTTTGTTCATTTTTGCTATGGTCTCTTTTGTTTCTTTTGCATTTATTTCTGCCCTAATTTTTAACATTTCTTTCCTTCTACTAACTCTGGGGTTCTCCATTTCTTCCTTTTCTAATTGCTTTAGGTGTAGGGATAGGTTATTTATTTGACTTTTTTCTTGTTTCTTGAGGTATGCCTGTATTGGTATGAACTTTCCTCTAAGCACTGCTTTTATAGTGTCCCACAGATTTTGGGTTGTTGTGTTTTCATTTTCATTTGTTTCTATGCATAATTTGATTTCTTTTTTGATTTCTTCTGTGATTTGTTGGTTATTTAGCAGCGTGTTGTTCAGCCTCCATATGCTGGGATTTTTAATATTTTTTCTCCTGTAATTGAGATCTAATCTTAATGCATTATGGTCAGAAAAGATGCTTGGAATGATTTCGATTTTTTTTAATTTATCAAGGTTATATTTATGGCCCAGGATGTGATCTGTCCTGGAGAAGGTCCCGTGCGCACTTGAGAAAAAGGTGAAATTCATTGTTTTGGGGTAAAATGTCCTATAGATATCAATTAGGTCTAACTGGTCTAATGTATCATTTAAAGTTGGCATTTCTTTGTTAATTTTCTGTTTAGTTGATCTGTCCATAGGTGTGAGTGGGATATTAAAGTCTCCCACTATTATTGTGTTATTGTTAATTTCCCCTTTCATACTTGTTAGCATTTGTCTTACATATTGCGGTGCTCCTATGTTGGGTGTATATATATTTATAATTGTTATATCTTCTTCTTGGATTGATCCTTTGATCATTATGTAGTGGCCTTCTTTGTCTCTTTTCACAGCCTTTGTTTTAAAGTCTATTTTATCGAATATGAGTATTTCTTCTCCTGCATTCTTTTGGTCTCTATTTGCATGGAATATCTTTTTCCAGCCCTTCACTTTCAGTATGTATGTGTCCGTTGTTTTGAGGTGGGTCTCTTGTAGGCAGCATATATAGGGGTCTTGTTTTTGTATCCATTCAGCTAGTCTTTGCCTTTTGGTTGGGGCATTCAACCCATTTACGTTTAAGGTACTATTGATAAGTGAGATCCCATTGCCATTTACTTTACTGTTTTGGGTTCGGGTTTATAAGCCCTTTTTGTGTTTCCTGTCTAGAGAATATCCTTTAGCATTTGTTGGAGAGCTGGTTTGGTGGTGCTGAAATCTCTCAGCTTTTGCTTGTCTGTAAAGTTTTTTATTTCTCCTTCATATTTGAATGAGATCCTTGCTGGGTACAGTAATCTGGGCTGTAGGTTATTTTCTTTCATCACTTTAAGTATGTCTTGTCATTCCCTCCTGGCCTGAAGAGTTTCTATTGAAAGATCTGCAGTTATCCTTATGGAAATCCTCTTGTGTGTTATTTGTTGTTTTTCCCTTGCTGCTTTTAATATTTTTTCTTTGTGTTTGATCTTTGTTAATTTGATTAATATGTGTCTTGGGGTGTTCCTATTTGTTAATCTCTGGGTTTCTTGGACTTGGGTGATTATTTCCTTCCCCATTTTAGGGAAGTTTTCAACTATTATCTCCTCAAGTATTTTCTCATGGTCTTTCTTTTTGTCTTCTTCTGGGACTCCTATAATTTGAATGTTGGAGCGTTTCATATTGTCCTGGAGGTCTCTGAGATTGTCCTCATTTCTTTTAATTCGTTTTTCTTTTTTCCTCGGATTCAATTATTTCTACCATTCTATCTTCTATTTCACTAATCCTATCTTCTGCCTCTGTTATTCTACTATTTTGCCTCCAGAGTGTTTCTGATCTCATTTATTGCATTTTTCATTATATATTGACTCTTTTTTATTTCTTCTAGGTCCTTGTTAAACCTTTCTTGCATCTTCTCAATCCTTATGTCCAGGCTATTTATCTGTGATTCCATTTTGATTTAAAGATTTTTGATCATTTTCATTATCAATTTTTGGAATTCTTTCTCAGGTAGATTCCCTATCTCTTCCTCTTTTGTTTGGTTTGGTGGGCATTTCTCCTGTTCCTTTACCTGCTGGGTATTCCTCTGTCTCTTCATCTTGGTTATATTGCTGTGTTTGGGGTGGCCTTTCTATATTCTGGGAATTTGTAGAGTTCTCTTTATTATGGAGTTCCCTCACTGTGGGCAGGGTTGTATCAGTGGCTTGTCAAGATTTCTTGGTTAGGGAGGCTTGTGTTGGAGTTCTGGGGGGTGGAGCTGGATTTCTTCTCTCTGGAGTGCAATGAAGTGACCAGTAATGTGTTATGAGACATTAATGGTTTTGGAGTAACTTTGAGCTGCCTGTATATTGAAGCTCAGAGGTGTGTTCCTGTGTTGCTGGAGAATTTGTTTGGTATGTCTTGCTCTGGAACTTGTTGGTCCTTGGGTGGTGCTTGGTTTCAGTGTAAGTATGGAGGCGTTTGATGAGCTCCTATTGATTGATGTTCCCTGGACTCAGGAGTTCTCTGATGTTCTCAGGATTTGGACTTAAGCCTCCTGCTTCCGGTTTTCAGTTTTGTTTTTTTTTTTTACAGTAGCCTCAAGACTTCTCCATCTTTACAGCACCAATGATAAAACATCTAGGGTAAAGATGAAAAGTTTCTCCACATTAAGGGACACCCAAGAGGTTCACTGAGTTACATGGAGAGGAGATGAGGGAGGGGTAGTTAGAGGTGACTGGAATGAGATGAGGTGGGATCAAAAGAGGAGAGAGCAAGCTAGCCAGTAATCACTTCCTTATGTGTGCTCCTCAGTCTGGATCACTCAGAGATGTTCACGGAGTTATAAAGGGAAGAAGAGAGGGAGGAAGTAGACAGAGGTGGCCAGGAGGATAAAAGAGGGAAATGAAAAGGAGAGAGACAGATCCAGCCAGTAACCAGTTCCCTAAGTGTTCTCCACCGTCTAGAACACACAGAGATTCACAGAGTGGGTAGAGAAGAGAAAGAGGAGGGAATAGACAGAGGCCACCTGGTGGAGAAAAAGGAGAGTCCAAAGGAGAATAGAGTGGTCAAGCCAGTAATCTCACTCTCAGGTAAAACTGAGTACTGAAGATTGAGTTTTTATATGTACAAAATTGACAACAAATACCAAAAAGCAAAGATTAAAAATCTAGAGTAGAGGTTGGATTTTCAAAAATACAATATTAAAGAAAAGAAGAAGAATGAGAAGAAAGAAAAATAAATCAAAGGAAAAAAACAAAGCCACATGAATTATTAAAAAACAACAACAATAACCACAAAAAGAGTATATACGGCGTTTACTTTAAAAATAGGGTCTTTTTTTAAGTAATAGTAGGTTATAAAAATAAAAATTAAAGGAGAAATAGAGGACTTAAAATTTTAAAAGGTTAAGAAAAAGAAGAG
Organism: Oryx dammah; assembly: GCF_014754425.2. Lineage (NCBI taxonomy): Eukaryota > Metazoa > Chordata > Mammalia > Artiodactyla > Bovidae > Oryx > Oryx dammah. Next base: position 116,564 of record NW_024080533.1, read on the forward strand.
GAAAAAGAAAAGAAAAAACAATCACACAACAATATCAACAAAAAAAATGATCATAAAAATAGTAGATAGATCTGGTTCTTTCTCTGGTGTTGTGGGCAGTGTGGGGTCACTTCCAAGGCGGTTCCCTCTGTTTAACTTCTGTTTGCTGGTCTCTTCAGTGTCTGATTTCCTCCCTGTCATTGGGGGGCGGTGTGGACTTTTTTTTTTTTTTAGGCTCACTTGTTCAGTCACACTGTGGGAAGGGAGGGATGCTACAAACAAGTACCACTGGCATGTGATTGCAGTGTCTCAGCCCCGCTGGGCCTGCCCTTGCTCGTGGCACACACCGCTCAAGCTCTATGTTGCTCTGCCAGGAACCGTTGGAGGCCAGCCCTAAGCTGCATGCACCTCCCCTATCTAAACTGCTCAGGCTTGGTGCTCAGGTAGCCCTCAGAGGTGTCAGAGGCCAGCCCTAGGCTACATGCACCTCCCTGGTTTAAGCTGCTCAGGCTTGGTACTCAGGTAGCCCTCAGAGGCACAGATTCAGTTGGGCCTGCGTTTTGTGCCCTTCCCAGTTCGAGTAGCTCAGGTGTTTGGCGAGCGCAGTCTCTGTGACTTATCACCTTTCCCATCTCTGCTGCTCAGTTTCTTGGGTGTATCACTGGCATCCCTTCTCTGGCGGCTGACGACTGTCCAGAACCCCCAGAAGTCTTAGTTAGCAAAGAAGCCTGCTTGAATTTTGGTAGGTAATGTCTCTCTTGGGCTGCGATTGCCCCTTCCAGCCCTTACGGCTCTGGCTGCCTGTCACTAGAGGGGGATGGTCTGCAGCCGGTTATTTCTGTTCTGTCCTTTGTTCTGTGTGTGGTCCTGGTGGTGTCTTATGTTCAAGCTTTTAGCGTGGTAGCTATCCCACAGTCTGGTTTGCTAGCCAAAGTTAGTTCTCTCTGGTTATGCGTGGGGCGTTCCAGCCTGAATCTTACAAAGCACTGCAGCCCGCGCTTCTCGCACCTCCCTGCCCAGCCCCCACTTGCTAGTGGCGTATGCAGACGTCTGTGCTGCTTACGCTGGGGGAGTTACTGTTGGGCTCATAATCTGTTGGTTTTAATTATTTATTTATTTTTCCTTCCTGTTATGTTGCCCTCTGTGCTTCCAAGGCCTGCCACAGACTTGGGAGCAAGAGTGTTTCCTGGTATTTGGAAACCTCTCTTCTTAAGATTCCCTTCCTGGGACGGAGCTCCCTCCCTACTTCCTTTGTCTCCTTTTTCCTCTTTTATATTTTTCCTACCTGTTTTTGAAGACAATGATCTGCTTTTCTGGGTGCCTGATGTCCTCTGCCAGCATTCAGAAGTAGTTTTGTGGAATTTACTCAGCATTGAAATGTTCTTTTGATGAATTTGTGATTGAGAAAGTGGTCTCCCCCTCCTATTCCTCTGCCATCTTAGGACCGCCCCCTTTTCTGAGTATTCTTGCCACCTCTTCTTAGTATCTTCTGCTTCTGTTAGGTCCATATGATTTCTGCCCTTTATCAAGCCCATCTTTGCATGAAATGTTCCCTTGCTATCTCTAATTTTCTTGAAGAGATCTCTAGTCTTTCCCATTCTGTTGTTTTATTCTATTTCTTTGCATTGATCGCTGAAGAAGGCTTTCTTATCTCTTCATGCTATTCTTTGGAGCTCTGCATTCAGATGCTTATATCTTTCCTCTTCTCCTTTGCTTTTTGCCTCTCTTCACAGCTATTTGTAAGGCCTACCAAGACAGCCATTTTGCTTTTTTGTATTTCTTTTCCATGGGGATGATCTTGATCCCTGTCTCCTGTACAATGTCACAAACCTCATTCCATAGTTCATCAGGCACTCTATCTATCAGATCTAGGCCCTTAAATCTATTTCTCACTTCCACTGTATAATCATAAGGGATTTGATTTAAGTCATATCTGAATGGTCTAGCAGTTTTCACTACTTTCTTCAATTTAAGTCTGAATTTGGTAATGAGTTCGTGATTTGAGCCACAGTCAGCTCCTGGTCTTGTTTTTGTTGACTGTATAGAGCTTCTCCATCTTTGGCTGCAAAGAATATAATCAATCTGATTTTGGTGTTGACCATCTGGTGATGTCCCTGTGTAGAGTCTTCTCTTGTGCTGTTGGAAGAGAGTGTTTGCTATGACCAGTTCATTTTCTTGACAAAACTCTATTAGTCTTTGCCCTGCTTCATTCCTCATACCAAGGCCAAATTTTCCTGTTACTCCAGGTGTTTCTTGACTTCCTACCTTTGCATTCCAGTCCCGTATAATTAAAAGGACAACTTTTTGGGGTGTTAGTTCTAAAAGATCTTGTAGGTCTTCATAGAACCGTTAAACTTCAGCTTCTTCAGCGTTACTGTTTGGGGCATAGACTTGGATTACCGTGATATTGAATGGTTTGCCTTGTAAACAAACAGAGATCACTCTGTCGTTTTTGAGACTTCATCCAAGTACTGCATTTCAGACTCTTTTGTTGACCATGATGGGTACTCCATTTCTTCTGAGCGAATCCTGCCCACAGTAGTAGATATAATTGTCATCTGAGTTAAATTCACCCATTCCAGTCCATTTTATTTTGCTGATTCCTAGAATGTCGACATTCACTCTTGTCATCACTTGTTTGACCACTTCCAATTTGCCTTGATTCATGGACCTGACATTCCAGGTTCCTATGCAATATTGCTCTTTACAGCATCGGACCTTGCTTCTATCACCAGACACATCCACAGCTGGGTACTGTTTTTGCTTTGGCTCCATCCCTTCATTCTTTCTGGAGTTTTTTTTCCCCACTGATCTCCAGTAGCATATTGGCTGCCTACTGACCTGGGGAGTTCCTCTTTCAGTATCCTCCCATTTTGCCTTTTCATACTGTTTATGGGGTTCACAAGTCAAGAATACTGAAGTGGTTTGCCATTCCCTTCTCCAGTGGATCACATTCTGTCAGGCCTCTCTACCATGACCCGCCCGTCCTGTGTTGTTCTGCGGGCATGGCTTAGTTTCATTGAGTTAGACAAGGCTGTGGTCCTAGTGTGATTAGGTTGATTAGTTTTCTGTGAGTATGGTTTCAGTGTGTCTGCCCTCAGAAAGCATTAAACAGAGTTACATTTCTCACAGAGCAAAAGTGCAGTGAGTTACAACAAAAAAGAACCAATCAGCTCAAAGGTCTGATATGGTTAATTCCAAGGCTATTGCTTGTTTTTCTTAAATTCCAACTACATTAACTATAGCACTCCCAGGTGCACAGTGGATAAGAGATATGGAACTTAGCAGCAAGCACTGGCTCAACAATGAAATTCTACACCAGCACTACTCTAATAACTTTTAACTCTTCAAAAGGCTCTATATTTTTAGAATGTTTTAGGCTTCCAGTGCCTCTCACAGTTAGGAGGTTGTGAATAATCACATACATAGTTGCAAAGTCTGGATAAACATGTCAGGCAAGCTAGAATGCCAACAGAAGGGGTTTGAATCGAAATATTCCTTTCATGTCCAGGAGACTTATTAGCTAGAGCCTAAGTTGATTTTTTCAGAGAAAGATGGTCAGGGATAGCCCACATTAATGTCAGAAGAGTTGGTGAAGGGCACAAAATAGTAAGACAGACAGATTCTGGTTTTGTGGTAGATGCTTGAGCAGGTCCAGGGCATCCCTCGAGTCCTGATCTGCCTTGCTCACCACATCTCTTCAAATGACCTTGTCATGGGTGGGATCTCCCTTGCTGGCTCCCAACAGTATGGAGTTTCAACAGGGGAGTCAGGCCTTGTCTCGTGTGGAGGCATACAAGTCACCTTTCCTCTCAAGCTGTAAAAGTAGTGTCAGGCTTCCTGTCAAGTTCACATAGGGAACTGTGACTTTCTCTCAAGGTGCCACAGGGCTGTCACACCAGCCATCGTGTTTGGAGTCGATATTCGAAGTGACAGTCGATTCAGTTCAGGGGAATTAGGTGTACCTGGAGTGGACTGGGACATCATTGTCTTTGAATTATGTCAAAACCTCTGGAGTTCCTCAGGAGTTTCAAGTTGAAACCGCCTCCTCGTGAGGTGCAATGGGAACGCTGGGATTCCTTTCCCGATGAAGCAGGGATATGCACCCTTATCTCGAGATGGGAGGTAAAAACGGGGCTTTTGTGAGTTGTGGTTGGACACTCGGTGTTCCTCTCGAATGGAGACGGGTATGTCAAGGAACTTCTTGAGTTGCATCAAGGTTCTCAAGGACCCTTTCAAGGCTCAAGAGAGAAGTTGGGATTTCCCTCGAGACGCTGCAGCAGAAAAGGGCTTCATCTCGCGTTGAGGTGAGAATCTCATGGTTTTTCTCCAGTTGCGGCAGGAAACTTGGTGTTCCTCTCAAGTTATGATGGGAACCTCAGGGACCCACTCGTGTTGCCCCAGGAAAGTCACGTCTCCATGCGAGTTTCAAAGGGCTTCTTGGGATTCCTGTCCAGTTGGTGCCAGTTTGCAGTCCTCATCTAGAGTTGAGGCTGGAACCTCAGGTTTCCTCTCCAGTGCTGATATGGATCTTCGAGTTCCTATGTGCCAGAGTCCAGCCCCTGCAGGATCCAAGTGTACCTTCTGGAGAGACAGCATTGGCGAAGAGATTTAGAGAGAAATAAAGAAAGAATGTTGCAGATTTAAAAATAGAGGAAATAAAGAGGCTGATTTTCCTTGGTTTTGACCAAAAGTCAATAAAGCCCCAAGACAAGGGACTTGCTCTGTTCACGTAGGCCGCATGCAAACTCCTGGTCTCCCGAGGGTGTGAAGAGGCAGAGCGCCTTCCCGTTCAGGTCTTAGAAGCCCAGGCAGGAAAATGAATGCAGAGAGCCTCTGTGCTCCAATGGATCAACCTGAAAAAGAGAGAGAGAGAAGACATGGTGTGACGAAGCTTCAGTGAGTGAGGCCCGTAACTTTATTTTCAAAGGAAACATTCATGCCTTACTTGTATATAGAGGGAAATGAAAGATGCAAAGTCATACAGAGTCAGCCCAAACATTACATCTGTTTTGTCTTTATCAAAACCAAGATTATTTTCTGCATACCTTTCCTATAAACAATGTATGTACATTATCTTCTGGCCTTGAAGGCCTGTGAACTTTTTATGACCCTCTTTTGATAAAAGCTGCTCAACCAGAAAACTTATTTTCCCTTGAAATGTTTTTTCTTTATATTTTTAATCTATGTCAGCCTCAGAAAGTATTAAACAGAGTTACATTTCTCACAGAACAAAGGTGCAGTGAGTTACAACAAAAAAGAACCAATTAGCTCAAAGGTCTGATATGGTTAATTCCAAGGCTATTGCTTGTTTTTCTTAAATTCCAACTACATTAACTATTGCACGCCCAGGTGTGCAGTGAATAAGAGATATGGAACTTAACAGCAAGCATTGGCTCAACAATGAAATCCTACACCAGCACTACACTAATAGCTTTTAACTCTTCAAAAGGCTCTATATTTTTAGAATGTTTTAGTCTTCCAGTGCCTCTCACAGTTGGGAGGTAGTGAATAATCACATACGTAGTTGCAGAGTCTGGATAAACCTGTCAGGAAAGCTAGAATGCCCACAGAGGGGATTTGAATTGAAATATTCCTTTCATGTCCAGGAGACTTATTAGCTAGAGCCCTAAGTTGATTTTTTCCAGAGAAAAGTGGTCGGGGATAGCCCCCTGTTAATGTCAGAAGAGTTGGTGAAGGGCACAAAATAGTAAGACAGACAGATTCTGGTTTTGTGGCAGATGCTCAAGCAAGTCCAGGGATCCCTTGAGTCCTGATCCACCATGCTCGCCAAGTCTCTTGAAATGACCTTGTCATGGGTGGGATCTCCCTTGCTGACTCCTGGCGCTATGGAGTTTCAACAGGGGAGTGAGGCCTTGTCTCATGTGGAGACGTGGAAGTCTGCTTTCCTCTCGAGCTGTAAAAGTAGTGGCAGGCTTCCTGTCGTGTTGACATAGGGAACTGTGACTTTATCTTGAGGTGCTGTCATACCTCCCCTTACAGGGCTGTCACACCTCCCATCGTGTTTTGAGTCAATACTCGGGGTGACAGTCAAGTCAGTGCAGGGGAATCAGGTCTATCTGGAGTGGATTGGGACTTCAGGGCCTTTTTGAATTGTGGCACAACCCCTGGAGTTCCTCTCGAGATTCAAGTTGAGACCGCCTCCACTTGAGGTGCGATGGGAAAGCCGGGATTCCTTTCCCAACGAAGAAGGGAAATGGACCCTCATCTCGAAATGAAGATGGATAAACGGGGCTCTTCTTGAGTTGTTGCAGAACCCTCGGTGTTCCTCTCGAGTAGACATGGGTATGTCGGGGAACTTCTTGAGTTGTATCAAGGGTGTCAAGGACCCTTTCAATGCTCAAAAAGGAATGTGGGATTTCTCTCGAGATGCTGCTGTGGAAAAGGGCCTCATCTTGCATTGAGGGGAGAATCTCCTGGTTTTTCTCGAGTTGCTGCAGGAAGCTTGGCATTTCTCTCGAGTTACTATGGGGACCTCAGTGACCCGCTCATGTTCCCTCAGGAAAGTCAAGTCTCCATGCAAGTTGCAAGGGGCCTCTCAGGATTCGTCATCATTCTGTGCAGGGTCCTAGGTCCTCATCTGGAGTTGAGGCTGGAACATCAGGTTTCCTCTCCAGTGCTGACATGGATCTCAGGGTTCCTCTGGAGTTTCAACAGGGGAGTCAGGCCTCGTCACTTGCAGTGACATGGAAGTCTGCTTTCCTCTCGAGCTATAAAAGTAGTTTCAAGGTTCCTGTCGAGTTGACATAGGGATCTGTGGCTTTCTCTCGAGGTTCCACAGGGCTGTCACACCTCCCATCAAGTTTTGAGTCAATACTCGGTGTGACCGTCAAATCAGTGCAGGGGAATCAGGTTTATCTGGAGTGGATTGGGACATCGGGGTCTTTTGGAATTGTGGCATGACCCCTGAAGTTCCTCTCGAGTTTCAAGTTGAGACCACCTCCTCTTGAGGTGCGACGGGAACGCCAGGATTCCTTTCCTGACAAAGCAGGGAAAGGGACCCCCATCTCGAGATGAGGAGGTGAAAACAGGGCTCTTCTTGAGTTGTGGTGGGACTCTCGGTGTTCCTTTCGAGTGCTGACGGGTATGTTGGGCGCCCGGAGCCAACACGGGAGATCCCACCCATGACAAGGTCATGGGGAAGAGCCTGGCAGGCAAGGCAGGATCAGGACTCAAGGGAGTCCCTGACCCCTCCCCCCCCCATGACAAGGTCATGTGGAAAAGCCTGACAGGGCAAGGTGGATCAGGTCTCAAGTCATCCTCTGCCTGAGCATCTACCCCGCAACCAAAATCTGTCTGTTTACCTTCTGCTATACTACACTCTTCTTACATTAACAGAGTCTATCCCTGACCACTGTTCTCAGGAAAATTAACTTAGAGCCTCCAGTTAATAGTCTCCTGCATACAAAAGGAGTGTTTCATCTCAGACCTCTCTGCTGGCTGTCTAGCTTGTGTGACAAGTTTATCCACACTCTTGCTACTACAGACATGATTGTTTATGACTTCTCAACCATAAACAGCACAGAGAGTTTGGAGTATTTTGAAATACTCTTAGCATAGAGTTTTTCTAAAGATAAAAATCATGTTGGTGAAGGGTTTCATTGTTGAGTTAATGATTGCTGCCTGGCTTCCATACCCTTAGGCACCCGGGAGTATGTTAACCAATGTAATTGGAATGTCGAAAAAGAAATATAGTAGTTTTGATGTACGCAATACTAGACTTTTGAGTTAATGAAATTTCTTTTTGTTATAAATTACTGTACTCCTCTTTCTTTGTTATAAATCATTTTATCCTTGCTATGTAAGAATGTAACTTTATCACTTTCTTAAGACTGAGCAGATTACAGAAAAAAAAAATCTTAAGGGAAAACAAGTTTTCTGATTGACTAACCTTTATCAATAGAAAGAAAGATGGGGCCATAAAATGTTAATTGGTCTCCAGACCAGAAGATATTGTAAACAAACTTAAGACCCTTGTAAGAACAAAGATATGCAAAGAACACTCTGTCTTTAGATATGGTTCAGAGCAACTGACCCTGCGTGACTCTGCTTCTTACATTTATCTCTATGTACAACTTAAAGTTTAAAAGCTTCCCTGAAAAATAAAGAGACTGACCAGTTCCTTGAAAGACTGGTTTCCCCCGTGTCGTTCTTGCTTTCTCTTCTTTTCAGGCTGATTTCTTGGAGTGCAGGGGCTTGCTATGTTCACTTTTTTGCCTGGGCTTCCAAGACCTGAATGGGAAGGCGCTCTGCATCTGCACTCCTTCAGGAAACTGGGACGGTGTCTGCAGCCTATGTGAATGGTGCAAGTTACTTGTCTGGAACTTTATTGGCTTTCTGCGTAAACCAAGGAATATCAGCCTCTTTCTATCCTATATTTTCCTAACTGCTATATTCCTTCTTTATCTCTTTTGATATCTCTAAATAAATCATTCTTATAGGTCACCAACACCGTCCCCTTGAGGATACCCTGGATCCAACCAGGGCTGGACTCCGGTAAGTGGTGCCTGGAACAGGCTATCCGAAGGTAGGTCTCCCCCAGTGTGCAGTTTTGGGATGGCTAGGCCCCCAGTCAGGGTGCCACGGACCCCCCTGCATAAGGTAGGTAGGGAAAGAAGGGTGGGAAGCTTTGGGTTGAAAAGAAACCCGGTTGATAGGTTGAAAGAAACCTGAAGTGTTGATTCTTGCAATACAAGACAAGAAATCTGTACTGAAATCTTAAATCTTTCTCTATAAAATTTCTGACATGGGTAACAGTAAGTCTAAAGAACGATGGCTTTTTATGGAGTAATCTTGTGATTGTTAAACAAAAGAGTAATTAAAGTTAAGAAATCCAATATTCAATCCCTTTTTACATTTGTATAAGAACAATGTCCTTGGTTTTCAGAAGAGGGCACTGTTAATTTAGATACTTGGGTGAAGCTAGGAAAATAGCTAAAAACTTATTATACTTTGCATGGGCCTGTAGATGCTTTTGCTCTATGGAATATGATTAGAAATGTTCTGGACCCCCATCATGAGGCTGTTAGATAGCCAATGGGAGAGGCTATAGCGGTGGATGGTGGTGGATCTCCACTTTCTATGCAGATATTTTCTGTCATTGACGAAGAAAAGGAGGAAGACTGTGCTCTACCTCCCGAGGAAGGAGAGGGCTTACAGGAAGTTGTGGCCGGGCGCCCTGGTGAGCCCCCTCCCCCTCTACACAAACCTTTAAAAATTTATCCACCACTTTCTGATTTAAGGCGACCACCGCCACCTATGCTTGTGCCTCCCAGGGTCCAGGAATTCCCCACTTTGCCTCCAAAGCCTCCCAGAACATTGCCTAATGCTGAAAAAGATAGAGTTTTTTTAACAAAGGGGCTTTTAAGACAGATGCATACACTCCTTGGGGAAAAAAAATAAGAGGGAAAACAGAAAAAAATAATCATAATAAAAAGGATTCTACAAATTAAAAAAAAATGTTTCTCTTATGGCCAAATGGGGCATTTTTTATTGGCAATGTCCTGCTAAACAGAGACAACAAGCCGTGCCAATCAACCCCAGGTAGCTCAGGACTAGACCTCAGTTCCATCACCACAACAATATTAACCCCTGATGTGCCAGTTACTCCGATTCCAAAGGGCGTGGTTGGCCCCCTGCCTTAGGACATTCTGGACTTGTGCTAGGGCGTAGCTTGCTTTCTTTTCAAGGAATTTCAGTGGTGCCTGGTGTAGTAGATTCTGATTATACTGGGGAAATTAAAGTTTTTATCTCGCCACCTGCTAAAACTGTGCAAATTAATAAAGGTCAAGAATAGCACAGCTTTTGCTTTTACCTTACTATCAGATAAGAAAAACCTTGACTTCTCAAGCTAGGGGCCCCAGAAGATTTGGATCTAGTGATATAGCTTTTGGGGTGCAGGAAATTACCGCTTCTAATCCTTTAGCCCCCACAGTAGTTAAGAGTGCAAAAATATTAGATTGGCATTTTGAGGATACCTGTGGAACTTCCCAACCCTATGTAGTTCCTTTGCTCCCCTTTAGCTTATGAGGGAGGGATGTGCTGTCTCAAATGGGAGTGCTACTTTTTAGCCCTGATGACAAAGTGACCTCCCAAATGCTTCATATGGGCTATGACCCATTAAAAGGATTAGGTAAACAACAGACAGAAATAATTGAGCCAATCTGTCCAACTCCTTGACAGCTACGTACTGGACTGGGGTATCCAAATTTATAATGGAGGCCATTGTTTTCACTGCTGACCCCATTACATGGAAATCTCAATAATCAGTGTGGGTAGAACAATGGCCTCTGCCTAAAGAAAACTTACTGGCAGCTAAAACGTTAATCTTTGAACAACTACAATTGGGACATATTGAGCCCTCCAATAGTCCCTGGAACACTCCTATTTTTGTCATTAAGAAAACAATCTGGCAAGTGGTGACTTTTACAAGATTTGAGAGTGATTAATGCCACCATGGAAGTCATGGGGGCCTTACAGCCTGGGCTCCCTTCCCCAGTAGCCGTTCCAGAGGGATATAATATAATTGTAATTGATTTACAAGACTTTTTTTTTTCACCATTCCCTTAAATGCTGAGGATAAAAAGCGATTTCCCTTTAGTCTGCCATCAAAAAATCTTAAACAGCCTTATTTGAGGTTTCAATGGAAAGTGTTACCTCAGGGAATGAAAAATAGTCCCTACCTTATATCAAAAATTTGTTAATGCCACTCTAGAATATATTAGGGCTAGATATAAACAAGTATATATGATCCATTACATGGATGATATTTTAATAGCTCATCCAGATAGAGCTCATTTGCAAACTGTCCTCTAAGATTTAACTCAGGCATTGTCAGCCCTGATAAGAAGCAAAAGTTTTCAAACCTTGCTTTTGAGTTTAGACACTATCTTTTTTCCTTTGATCTGTAAAAAGTTAATAGATGAGACCCAAACCAAGACTTGATTTAAACATAAGAATGGTCCAAGGAGGATGATTTTCAGACAAGTCTGTAGACTGAAAATTAGTTGGTCCGATTAGCTCAGCCTTGAAGCTCGAGTGACCTGCCTCATATCAGCAGAGCTACCCCAATTAATTTACTATTTCAAAGAAAGCTGTTGTTGCAACCTACTGGAGTTCATAAATTGTCAGGGAATGTTTAACAGGAGGATTCCTACGTGCTGTCTCTCATAAATCCTCCATTCCTTATCAGTTCCTGGCAACAGGAACAAGTGGAATGGCATGCGACTCCCAGGACTGAGGTCATAAGATGAGACACATGCATGAATCTCCTTCAGTAAACATTGTCCTTGACAAAACTGCTTAGTCTCGATCCTCTTTCTTAAGATATGGGTTGTTTCCTGACCTTATGACCATTGTTAATCCCTTGTTCCTTTGACAACGGTTGCTGTACAGTTGTTTGGTTTTCTGATATTTATCATTGTCGAAAGAAATTCCTTGTACAACAGCCTATATATACTCACAGAAAAATCATTAAAGCACCCTTCCTCCACCAGAGGCTTGGGTCCCCGTGTCTTTCTTTCTTTCTCTCTCTCTCTCTCCCCTCCCCTCTCTCTTCTCTTCCTCTCTCCAGCTAATTCTCTGGAGCGTGGAAACCCGCCGAGCTCACTCTCCTGCTTGGGCTTTAAAGACCTCCTCGAGAGGGCGCTGGGTGCCTTCGTGAGCAGTGCAAGCCCTGTTCTAGGGTTTTTATTGGTTCTCTGTGTAAACCAGGGAATATTAGCTTCTTTCTCTCTTTCATTTTCTTATCATCGACTCCAGACCATCAGGTTCTGGTCCATTAAAGGACCACGACAATAAATGTTTCTTTTTCATCAGTGGATACCTAATGCTTTACTGAAATCTGTATATTAAATCATAATCAATTTCTTTTTTATTTTTTTATTTTTTTAATTTATTTTTTATTTTACTTTACAATTCTGTATTGGTTTCTCTGTTATTATTTAAACTTTAAACCATGGGAGAAATGGTTTAAAGATGCCATAACTTATAATGAATCAAAAATTACCTCAGTAAAATTTCCAGTAAAATAAACAGATAAATAAATCTTAAAATGTACAACCACAAATGATGTAAGTGGAAAAACTTAAGTGATAGATATATATCTCCAACATTTGTATCATTTTCTTGTACTAGCACATAGAAAATATTTTACATCTGGTTATATTGTCAATTATAGTTTATGCCATTTTCTGAACTATTTAAGGTAGACATATTTCTTATTTGTCTTTATTTGCCTGGGAATCTCCCAAAGCCAAAGTGTTTTTTTATGGAATTAATAAGGTTTTTCTTAAGATACTTACAGTTTTATGCTGAGCAGCTCTTAACATACTACTTTTATATTAAAAAGTAAACTTCCTTATTGTAGGCTATAACTCTTTAGATCATTTCAAAAGTCCTACAGTTCACATGATTTAGATCAAACTGAAGTTTAACCAGGACAATTACAAGGTCAGATATTATACACAGGAAAAAAAATACAATTCTGTATCAAAACTTTAGTTTAAGTAATCTTTTATTTCTGTTTTAATTTCTAATTTTAAAGTTACTTTAATAAAATAAAAGAGTGAACAGAAATTGGCCTATCAATTGCAAGGTTAAACTAGGTTCACAGTTCAATCTGCTATTGAGACATTCTTACTCTCAAAAAATCTTTCTAGCTTTACATTTTATCATAGAACAATTTAATATTCATTACTTTCTTCACTGACTCTTTCACATCTTTGTTCCTGAAGCTGTAGATCAGTGGGTTCAGCATGGGGATGATTACTCTGTAAAAGACAGAGGCCACCTTGACCATGAGCCATGAACTTCTGGAGTTAGGAACACAGTAGAGGAAAAGGATGATCCCATCAAAGATGGTAATGGTGGTCAGGTGAGAGGCACAGGTGGAGAAGACTTTGTGGCGCCCTCCAGTTGAAGGCATCCTTAAGACAGTGATAAAAATGCAAACATAGGAGGTGAGAATAATCATCAGGCTGCTTATTTCATTGAATGTGGCAGAGACTAAAGTGATCTCTTGGCTGAGGTCAGAGCAGGAAACAGCCACTATGGCAGCATGCTCATAGACAAAGTTATTTATGAATTTAGTCCCACAAAAGGATAACATTGACAAAAAGTATGTGTATATTAAGGAACAGGCTATACTCCAAGAGTATGATGCAGATACCAACAAGGAACAAAGCTTCTGGGACATGACAATTGCATAAAGAGGGTTGCAAATGGCTGCAAATCAGTCATATGCCACTACTGCCAAGAGGAATGTCTCTGTCACCACAAATATGCAGACAAAGAAGAATTGCATGAGTCATCCTATGAAGATTATTCTGTCTTCTATAATCAAGGTTTCTAGTAGCTTGGGTGACTAACAGAAATCAAAAAAGAATAAGTGGCTGAGAAAGAAGTACATAGGTGTGTGGAGCCTGGAACTGGACTTGATGATCAGGATCATGCCCAGGTTCCCCAGCACAGTGACTGTGTAGATGGTCAGGAAGACCAGGAACAGGAGCAGCTGGGGCTGAGGATAGTCTGAGAAGCCTGAGACAATGAAAGTGACCTCAGCACTCTGGTTTGCTTGGTTCCTGTGGACAAAATATGAATGGTGATCTACAGGGGTAAGAACCAAAACTTGAAATAGTAAGAGATCAGAAAATGTGTTGAGAAGTTCAGTGGATCTCCGTTAAGAGTGTTTCTGAAAATGCCAGACTCCCACTTTATTTCAATAGCTAGTGTCACTTACATAGTAATTCCACCGTGAATGATAATTTTGTGTTGACATAATTATCGAAAACAAAGAACTAAAACAGACTAAACCCTGCTTGCTCTATTTCAAATAATAAAATCCAGTATTTATTTATTTAGTTTTGACTGTGCTGGGTCCTGGCTGCTGCACACAGTGTCCCCCCACTGGTAGCTGTGGTTCTGGGTTTCTCATTGAGATGACGACCCCCACCCCTTGCTGCAGAGCACTGGCTCTAAAGCAAGCAGAATTCAGTAAGGGCGACTTGCTGGCTCTCGAGAGCAGGTGCAGTAGTTGTGGAGACAGGCCCCACTGCCCTATTGCATGCACTCTTCCTGGACCAGGGACTGAACCCATGGGTGTCCCTTACTGGTTAGGCAGCCTCCCAATCACTGGACCATCAGAGAAGTCCATCAAATAATAAAATTCAGAATTATCAATTGAATTCTGGAACACTCTGTTTGCATGAATTTGAGCTTAATGAAAAGAGTTCAATTGGAGGAAAAACATGAGATTCTACAATTTCTTTCCTGACTCACTTCTTTAGCTCTGAGACAAATTACTTAAAACTGTTAAATTTTTAAATGATAGGTGTTCTGACTTTGTACTTCTAGTAACCTAAAATCTTCAACCCTTTCGGGAATTGTGGTTTGAAAGCAAACTTTTTCACTTACGTTGAATTAATTTTGAAAATGTTTAAATGCTATTCTTCATAGCCTATTTTATTATTCACCAGGAGTTTCAGTCAGTTCAGTCACTCAGTCGTGTGCAACTCTTTGTGACCCCATGAATCACAGCATGCCAGGCCTCCCTGTCCATCACCAACTCCCAGAGTCCACCCAAACTCATGTGCATCGAGTCGGTGATGCCATCCCACCATCTCATTCTCTGTCGTCCCCTTCTCCTCCTGCCTCCAATCCCTCCCAGCATCAGAGTCTTTTACAATGAGTCAACCCTTCGCATGAGGTGGCCAAAGTATTGGGGTTTCAGTTTTAGCATCAGTCCTTCCAATGAACACCCAGGACTGGTCTCCTTTAGGATGGACTGGTTGGACCTCCTTGCAGTCCAAGGGACTCTCAAGAGTCTTCTCCAACACCACAGCTCAAAAGCATCGATTCTTCGGCACACTGCTTTCTTCACAGTCCAACTCTCACATCCATACATGACTACTGGAAAAACTATAGCCTTGACTAGACAGACCAACTTGGCAAAGTCCCTGCTTTTGAATATGCTATCTAGGTTGGTCATGACTTTCCTTCCAAGGAGTAAGCGTCTTTTAATTTCATGGCTGCAATCACCATCTGCAGTGATTTGGGAGCCTCCAAAAATAAAGTCTGACACTGTTTCCACTGTTTCCCCATCTATTTCCCATGAAGTGATGGGACCAGATGCCATGTTCTTCGTTTTCTGAATGTTGAGCTTTAAGCCAACTTTTTCACTCTCCTCTTTCAGCAACAAAATAAGTGCTATACCTGCTATGATAATAGCTGAAACTATCTTGGACAAAAAGCTTTTCTTTTTCCAGCAGAGCACATTGTGGAATTTGGTTGACAAAAATAAGAACTATGAAGCTACTGGACAAAGTATATAAATTTCAACATGCAATAAAACATGTATTATTGCATTTTAAGTTTTTAGCTTTTTCAAAGATAAGTGTCTGGAAAAAACCTATTTGAAATGGAACATCAGAACATTTCTTGATTATTACTGTCACAAGACATATCCTCAATAATAAGATGAGAATATTAGTATAAACTTTGAGTCACCAGAATGGAACTAGATATTTCAATAATGAATCCAAAGATTATAAGACAAGGTGTGATGCATAGTAGATATTTAGCTTTATTTATTTGAATTATGAGTAACAACTGTGATTTCAAAAAAACTTACATGTTGTGAAAATCAGGCACAAACACGGACAGCTGTCAATTGGTGCACACATTTGGGAAGGCAGTGTAGACATCCTTTCCTCTAGAGCCCACATAATAGAAACACTACAGAATTTCATTTAAACACTTAGTCTACAATCCATAATTATATTTCTTATGTCCTATAGGTTTTCTTACCATGTTACAGCTTTCTCTGATCCCCACATTCTGACCTTGTGGGAAAGATATCTTCCAAACACCATTCCCATACTAGATCCTCTGTAACAATAGTGTAAAGTCTCTGTTCTCCTTCGCTTAATATATTCTGTGCAAGATCATGAGAATAAATTTCCATGATTACTTTAACCTGACATTCAGTGACTTTAAGATTCCAAACAAATCATATTAGTGAATGCATGACATTTCTATTATTCAGTTTGATTTTTTCAAAACTGCTTGGATCTATAAAACTGTCTATCAAACAGTCTATCAAACTGTTACATAGCACATGCCCATTTCCTTATATTAATACTTTATTTACCCAGTTTATTCTCTCACTTCTAATATTTTATTTTACCACCTACTATTATAGACAGTGCTCCTTGTTTTGTCCCCTCTGTATACATACAAACATCCATGTTTATAATTAATAAGTATGATATGCTCTATTATTTGATTTATAAATATGATTGTTACTGTCACTTTATTTCTTGACGATTACAGGAAAAAGTGAAAAAATGCCCACTTTTTTTGTTATTCTTCATTTGCCAAAATGTTTATTATATTTCTGACTATATATTGGAAACCCAATGAGAAGACCAGGATGAATATTATTTGAAGAAAGAAAGTATCAGAATACACTACCACAAACATTTTAAATCAAACTAAATGGATTTGTGGGTACTTTGTTCTAAACATATGTGTGTCTCCTGCAAAGATTGTTGTAACTCTGTATTTTCTTTTTAAAATAAAACAAGAGTATGAATCAACTGCCCTAAATACAGAATCCCTTGAATGAATCATTTACTGAAGAACTCCTTGCTAAGAAGTAAACATCTGGAATGCTGCTGCTTAGTATTTAATAGAAATAGATCTGAAAAGGGTAGTGCAACCCACCAGTATATTTATTAGCTATTTCATATATTACTATTTTCATATATATATTACATATATCACTACTATTTTACATATATTACTATTGGCAAAACTCCCAGATACCAAAGGTAAGATCAAACTAAATCCTGACACCAAACTGCATCACAAATATATGCCATCAAGACCTTAGGGATGTGGAGACAAAGAATATAACTGAAGTGTTGCCTTAATGACTCAAGTAATTAGATGTTAACACTGTCTCATGTGGTATCTTGATTGTATATTATTTCCCTAAAGCCTTAGGACATTTGAATTATTGGCTTGTTTAATCTTAAAACATACACAAAATTGTATCTGTTTCTTGATTTTATATGGGTGAAAAATACAAACATATTCAAGAGAAAAATAATCTATTTGACAGTATTGTAGAAATAGCTTTGATTAAACCTTGTTTATTTTTCTATTTTCTTATGACAGTATACTCTTCATGTTTTCTTATGTTTTTAAAAATAGAGTTGCCTAAACAGTAAGCCATATCATTTATTTTGTACGTTACACTGTTTATATTGTAAACTTCATATTATATTTTTACACCATTGATTTTATCAAGAGAAAACAACTTTCATTGGCTTTTCAAATGTAAATACAGTGTTCTTAGACATTTATATTTACCATCAAATCTTGAAAACCAACTCATGGACATGGATTTAAGGAAACTCTGGAAGATAGTGGAGGAGAGTGAAGCCTGGTGTGCTACATTCCATGGGGTAGCAAAGAGTTGGACAGGACTTAGCAACTGAACAACAGTGTACCAAATGCACAATTTTTTTGCATGTTAAATCCCTCTTAGATATGATATATTATCTTATTTTATATATCAATGAACTAATTTGCTATTTGAACTGGTTGCCCATGTTTATTTATGATATATTATTCTGTACATTTCTTATCTGGTGATACTGTCATCATACAATAAGCTATAAAACATCCTCTTCTTATTTTACAGAGAGGCAAAGTTTATGAAAGATTTACAATGATATCTTCTTAACGTGGAATCTTCCTTTAGGATAAGACTATAATATTCTTGAAGACTTTTCTGGAGTTTTGATAATAACAGTAGGAAATAAACACCAAATGTAATTAGAAAATTACTTTTTTTTTCCCACAGAGATTGAGAATTTATTTTTTTGATGATATGCTGAATCAAAACATACAATATTCTTTGAAGAATGTCTAGCTGACACTGAAATCATGTTTAAAAAACCATTATTTTGTAAGGCCTTTTATTTTTTTTTCTTTTTATTATTATTATTATTATTATTACTTTACAATACTGTATTGTTTTTGCCATACATTGACATGAATCTGCCATGGGTGTACATGAGTTCCCAATCCTGAACCCCCCTCCCACCACCCTCCCCATATCATCTCTCTGGGTCATCCCAGTGCACCAGCCCCAAGGATCCTGTATCCTGTATTGAACCTAGACTGGCAATTAGTTTCTTACATGATAGTATACATGTTTCAATGCCATCCTCCCAGGTCATCCCACCCTCTCCCTCTCCCACAGAGTCCAAAAGTCTGTTCTATACATCTGTGTCTCTCTTGCTGTCTTGCATACAGGGTTATCATTACCATCTTTCTAAATTCCATATATATGTGTTAGTATACTGTATTGGTGTTTTTCTTTCTGGCTTACTTCACTCTGTATAATCGGCTCCAGTCTCATCCACCTCATTAGAACGGATTCAAATGTATTCTTCTTTACTATTATTTTTTTTTTACTTTACAATACTGTATTGGTTTTGCCATACATTGACATGAATCTGCCACAGGTGTACATGAGTTATCAACCCTGAACCCTCCTCCCACCACCCTCCCCATATCATCTCTCTGGGTTATCCCAGTGCACCAGCCCCAAGCATCCTGTATCCTGTATCGACCCTAGACTAGTGATTCGTTTCTTACCTGATAGTATATATGTCTCAATGCCATTCTCCCAAATCATCCCACCCTCTCCCTCTTTCACAGAGTCCAAAAGTCTGTTCTTTACATCTGTGTCTCTTTTTCTGTCTCGCATACAGGATAATCCTTACCATCTTTTTAAATTCCATATATATGTGTTAGTATACTGTATTGGTGTTTTTCTTTCTGGCTTACTTCACTCTGTATAATCAGCTCCAGTTTCATCCACCTCATTAGAACTGATTCAAATGTATTCTTTTTAATGGATGAGTAATACTCCATTGTGTATATGTACCACAGCTTTCTTATACATTCATCTGCTGAAGGACATCTAGGTTGCTTCCATATCCTGGCTATTATAAACAGTACTGTGATGAACATTGGGGTGCACGTGTCTCTTTCAATTCTGATATCCTCGGTGTGTGTGCCCAGCAGTGGGATTGCTGGGTCATAAGACAGCTCTAAGCATTTCCCCTAAAGTCAGGAACAAGACAACGATGCCCACTTTCACTGCGACTATTCAACATAGTTCTGGGAGTTTTGGCCACAGCAATCAGAGCAGAAAAAGAAATAAAAGGAATTCAAATTGGACAAGAATAAGTAAAACTCTCACTGTTTGCAGATGACATGATCCTCTACATAGAAAATCCTAAAGACTCCACCAGAAAATTACTAGAGCTAATCAATGACTATAGTAAAGTTGCAAGATATACAATCAACACACAGAAATCCCTTGCATTCCTATATGCTAATAATGAGAAAGTAGAAAAAGAAATTAAGGAAACCATTCCATTCACCTTTGCAACAAAAAGAATAAAATACTTAGGAATATATCTACCTAAAGAAACTAAAGACCTATATATCGAAAACTATAAAACACTGATGAAAGAAATCAAAAAGGACACTAATAAATGGAAAAATATACCATGTTCATGGATCAGAAGAATCAATATAGTGAAAATGAGTATACTACCCAAAGCAAACTACAGATTCAATACAATCCTTATCAAGCTACCAGCAGTATTTTTCACAGAGCTAGAACAAATAATTTCAAGATTTGTATGGAAATATAAAAAACCTTGAATAGCCAAAGCAATCTTGAGAAAGAAGAATGGAACTGGAGGAATCAACCTGCCTGACTTCAGGCTCTACTACAAAGCCACAGTCATCAAGAGAGTATGGTACTGGCACAAAGACAGAAATATAGATCAATGGAACAAAATAGAAAGCCCGGAGGTAAATCCACACACCTATGGACACCTTATCTTTGACAAAGGAGACAAGAATATACAATGGATTAAAAACAATCTCTTTAACAAGTGGTGCTGAAAGTTACTCTTAGATGTTTCTTCTTTCAGGCTCTTCTTTCAAACTCACCGTTATTTTTATTTACTTTCTTTTGAGTATTATCTTTGTGCTTAGAATGAAACTATTTTTCATCTACAAAACTGTCCTTGAACTTGAATGAACCATGTATCTAGGCAGCAATATGCAGGAAAACTAGCATTGAAAAAGTGCTCCACAATCTATTTCCCTATGAGCCCATCTAAGTTTTTCTTTATCTCTTTCAGGGATATTTTTTTGAGATGATGAATAGTAGTGAAGACAAGTAGTGCAATAAAAATATAACCTACTATCTGTGGAATATGTGTATCATATAACAGTTGCCCAGCATCAACAAATTTGCTGAAATTTTATTAATATACATGATATGAAAATTAGTATTACCTAATGAAAATTAGTATTACAGGCTTTCCTAGAGGCTCAGCCAGTAAAGATTCTGCCTGCAATGCAGGAGAACATGTTCCCCTGGAGAAGGGAATGGCTACCCACACCAGTATTCTTGCTTGGAAAATTTCATGGACAGAGGAGCTTGTGGGCTATATCCATGGTGTTGCAAAAAGTCAGACAAGACTGAGCAACTAACATGATGAGGTTTATATTGAACTTATAACATTTTCTCCATTACGAGATTATTCTGTACATTCTTTGTTTATCTTATGAATAATTTCATTAAAAATATTGCCCCAACTCTTTAGAAACAAACAAAAAAAAAAAGCTGCACCTATGCAAACCACCAAGAAGAATTTAAAG